>NC_080460.1:270000-402331 GCF_028018845.1 Melospiza georgiana
GGGAAGGGAAGGGAAGGGAAGGGAAGGGAAGGGAAGGGAAGGGAAGGGAAGGGAAGGGAAGGGAAGGGAAGGGAAGGGAAGGGAAGGGAAGGGAAGGGAAGGGAAGGGAAGGGAAGGGAAGGGAAGGGAAGGGAAGGGAAGGGAAGGGAAGGGAAGGGAAGGGACCCACGTGATGAGCTGAGCGTTGTCATTCCTTTTCCTCTTGAGCAGATCCGACCGGCGCCACTTGGAGAAGGCCTCCAGGGTGAAGCCTGCATTCCTGGTCAGGGGACACTTGTCCCCATCTGTCCACACCTCCAGGCCAACCAGAGCCACGTGGGTGTTGATGGCTTTATAAACCTGCAGCAGAGAATTAATTTAAAATTAATAAAAATTAAACAAAGCCTCATCCTGGTACTTGGTCACTTTTCCACTCCAATATCCACTCCAGACCTAACAAAGCCTTTCCAAGCTCTGAATTCCAAAAAAGTCTCACCAAATAAACTGAAAATCTGATTTCTCATCACATTTCAACTTTAAAATGGGGTTAAAAATAATTGACTTGCAAAAGAAATGAAGAATCAATTTATTCTTTTGCAACAACCTTTCACTTGAGAAGTGATTAAAAAGCATCTTAAAGTATTGATAGAAATAATTGAAATAGGAGTATAAATAATTAAAGTAGGAGTAGAAATAATTCTTATTAAAAATCTCATGTCTGAAGGCAAAGAACAGGAGAATAAATTACCATGAAATTGAGCTTTCATTCATTCCTACATGTAACAATGGGAATTTATGATGCTTACATTAGAAAGAATTTATAAACCACTTGGATTCTGTGGTTTCCAATAGAAAAATACTTTAAATAATTTGGATTTCAATGGCTTTCAATAGAAAAAAATATAAATCATTTGTATTTCAATCTTTTTCAATAGAAAAAAATTACAAAACACTTGGATTTCATTGCCACTTGTTTGCTCTCACCGTGTTGATGTAGTTGACTATTCCAAATATCCTTTGTCTTATATTTTTAGCATCTTCATCATATTTCTTGTACTGAAAAGGAAAATACAGCATGTCAGGAAAATGAGAGGGAAAAGGGGATTTATCAGGAAATAAATATCCCGCAGAAGATTGGTTTGCAAACCATGCCATGTATAAAAACTCATGCTTTATTTTATGTTTGATGTAGGATTTTATCAGATATTGGGTTTCAGTATCAGCCCCTTCCAAAATGTGAATTTCTGTGCAGGGTGCAGAGAAGGAGTTGGGCTCAATGATCCTTGTGGGTCCCTTCAAGCTCACGATTATCCCTTCAATTCAGGATATCCCCTTCAATTCAGGATAATCCCTTCAATTCAGGATATCCCCTCCAATTCAGGATATTCCCTTCAATTCAGGATATCCCCTCCAATTCAGGATATTCCCTTCCAAATCAGGATATTCCCTTCCAAATCAGGATATTCCTTCCAAATCAGGATATTCCCTTCCAAATCAGGATATTCCTTCCAAATCAGGATATTCCCTTCCAAATCAGGATATTCCCTTCAAATCAGGATATTCCCTTCCAAATCAGGATATTCCCTTCCAAATCAGTTTATTGCCTTCCAGCTCAGGATATTCCCTTCCAAATCAGGATATTCCCTTCCAGCTCAGGACATTCCCTTCCAAATCAGGATATTCCTTCCAAATCAGGATATTCCCTTCAATTCAGGATATTCTCTTCAATTCAGGATATTCCAGCAGGACAAGCACTGCAAGATCTTTTCTGAATTCCTGCCATCTCCAGGTGGGAATTTCAAATGGAATCCCCTTTAGAAATCCCATTTCCCAGCCAGGCCCTCATAGCTCTTGTAGGAGCCCAGGAATACGAGTTGGGATGCCCTGGGAAGCTCCTGTGGGGCTGATCAAACATGAAATAATAATTCCAAAACTCACCAAAGCATTGTCTGCAACAACATAGAGCTCCAGGTACTTCTTTGATTTCAGGTAGGCTTTCATCTAAAGGAATCATGGATTAAAAATTACTTTTAAGAGCTTTTCCTATCCCAACCTCTGCAGTTTCAAAGCTGTTTGTTAATTACTGATGGGATTTCTTTGGCCAGGTCATTCAGAAGGGACTGGTTTGGGTTTAAATGATAAGAAGTAGGTTGGATATTTAAATTTTTATTCAGATATAGAAGGTAAAATAGATATTAATGGGTATTTAGGTGTTAAAGGTGCACTGGGCACCTGTTAATAAAGGCAGGAAGGTTTAACTCAGCTGGTGACTGTGAAATCTCAGATCTGGAACATTTTGTTCAGGTTTTTAGATCTGATCCCACTTCCCTGTGTTTAAACAGCTCCTTTGTGAAGGTGCCACCAGACCAAGTGGGATTTGGGCTATTTAGACTTTTCCAGTGGCCACAAATCCCCTTTTTGTGATGGGACAGCCATGTCCTTACCTCTGGGCTGTTGCTGGACCTGAAGATGGCCTTGATGGGGTCACTGGAGTCCTGTTCCCAGGAGTTGTTGACCAGCCCACAGGTTTTGATGGGCTCTTGTTTCAGGGCCTCGTATTTATAAACCACGTGCTCATCCCTGTCCGAGGCTCCCAAGGGCTCAATGAGGAACTTCTGGCCACGGGTCTCAAAATAGCCACTAAAAAATGGGTTGGAATGTGAGGTTTTGGATCAAGGGAGCATTTAGAGACCCAAGCATAGAGACCCTTGGAATATTCCAGCAGCCTGAGGCAGAATGCAACAGTTTAGAAACAGAAATTAATTATGGAAGATTTGGGTGCTCTCAGTCAAAGAGAAGTTGGGTTTGGAATTAATTTGATTTATTAATTTTATCAATTTTTATTAATTTGATTTAAATTTTGGGGGGAGGTTGTGCTGACAGAAGTGGTTGAAAAGTGGATTTCATTCCAGTGGAAAATTCAAAGATGTTTTCATCCTGATTTGAGGTGAAAAGCTGAAATATTGTAAGGAACTAAGAGTAATTATTTTTCTCCCTTCTCCCTCTGTTTTTCTTTGGGAAACAAGTTTCCCAAGCCTGAATAAAAGCTCACATGACTTCTTTCCATGCTGATCCTCTCCTATGGGAACATTTACCCCAGAAGCTGCACATTCTGCTCCTCTCACCTGAGGCCTGTGCAGGTGCTGATGCTCGCCACAGACTCAGCATCACCCTCCACGTGGCCTCCATAGTAACAGTGATCCTGGTGGGAAAAAATCCTCAGAGTCAGCTTGGGGTGTCCATGGGCTCCACTGGATCCAGGAATTTCAGAAAACAAATTAAACCATCTACAAATTACAATGAAGTGCACCACTTGAAGAAGTCTCCCATTAGGAAATGTTTAATAGGAATTTTAAAAGTTCATGACCATTTCCATCTTGGCTGCGGACTCATTATTTTTATCCTTCAACACACAAACTGTGACAAAAACCAACAATTCTGGGCTCTGGGCAAAGCACAGCACAGAAAAATAAGAATATTCCCACTCCCTGCTCCAAATTAAGCACACACTGCTGGGCTCTGCTCAATTAAAGGCTACGCCAAATTATTTCCTTGAGCCCAAATTTCAAGGAAAGGCTTTTTAATTACCCATCAATTAAATGCATTAATTTCAGTGAGATTAAAATACAGGTATTATATTAAACATGGATAGGAGAAATTGTTTTGGGACTTAATTGGCTGAAGGATTTATGGTTTCTGTTCCTGTGTTCAAAAAGACTTCAAAGTCACTGAGGGCTTGAGGAGAATTTTACCCCAGTGTTTTCCTGAATGGAATTCTTAAGAAACTGTATCCAAGCCTTCATTCCCTGTGCCTTTTGCTTTCTTGTGTGGATTTTGATTTAACTTTGTAATTTATTTGTCTTCCACCACAAAATGCCAACTTTGTTACAGGGAAAAAGACGTCCTCAAAGGGAAAGTTACTGGGGAAAAGAGGAGGATTTATCTCCATCCCTTGGGGATACAAGAGGAAAAACTCCTGACCACAATCCAACATCCCCAGGGTAGGAATTCCCTGTTCAGCCCAGGTAGGGCTCTTTGAGTTTGTCTTATCCAGGTTTTTCACTGGATTCATTGTGGAAATAATTGGAGCACTCAGAAAAAAATAACCCAAAATAATCAACCCAGAGTTCTTTATGCACATTTATTTCATTCAGAACCCTCCTAATTGCACCTAACAGAGAAAATTGAGCTTTGAATTCCATATTGTGCTGTCAAACCCCATCTCATGAGCTTGGAGGAGAACTTCAGGTGGGAGCTTTGGGGAAGATCAGTGTGCAGTGAATTAAAAAATCCCATCAGCAGCAAGCCCCGTTTGTGTGCAGGTGCAGAAGTGATTTGTCAGGGCTCAGAGGAGGCAGCTGGGCTCACAGAGCGTGGCTGGAAACGTGAGCCAGGAGGAAACGGGGCCTTATCGGGCTGGGATCTCCCTGGGATCGGGGCAGGAATGGAGTCACGGGGCTGGGCAGGTGGAGCCAAGTGTGCGTGGCAGAGTCGGGAGCTTGAAAGCTTTGGGATGGCCCTGGCTCCCAATCAAAGGCTGGAATTCAACCCAGACATTGTTCAGCAGCCACGGAGTGGTGCCTTCTTGGAAGCCAAACCGTGGAGCTGATTCCCAACAGGCACCAGTGACCAACCCCAACTTCCCCATCCCTTCATCCTAAATGGCTTCAAACCTGGATTTCAAACCTTTCCTTTCTGTCTCATGTCTCCCATTATTTCACAGATCCATGAATCTCATGGACCTCAAGACTGGAAGCAAAAGGGAGAAACCCTGCCTGTATTACCTTGATGCGAGGAGTTGTCGTTATTTGTCGGCCGTCAGCAGAATAAAGAGTTTCAGAATAATCCCCAGCCAGGAGATCCCTGCAAGAGCCAAGCAGTCATTACTCCAAGGAAATAAATTGTTGCCATGTAGAAATGAGGTGATGACACAGCACAGAGAGTATGTGGGGAATTCAAACAATTACTCAGGTTATTCTTAGTATCGGAGAAACTCGGGAAGCAATAGCTGCAGGGAGGGGAATTCTGCTTGATCATAATCCTTACTCAAACAAAAAGACTTTCCTAAAGGAAGAAAGCAATTAAAGTGTGCTGATTGCATTGGGATGAACTCATCTCCTGGCAGATATGGATACAAATGTATAATTACATATTGATTTTATTTTTTTTTTTGGCCCTTTTTGCATCTTCCTAAAAGCAGCACATCTGCAGTGACTCCTATTTGGGCAACTCTCTTCCACTGCCACAATCCCATTTCTCTTCAAACAACAGAATTTAGTACAACACATTTCCCTCCCTCCACTCCAAATATTTGGATTAGATTAAAACAGGGGCGAGCAGTTAATTATAGACTATCTTTAACATGAACTGATTATGGCACTACTGTATTTGCACAGCCTCTGGAAAAGCACCTATTAACCCAGAATTGTTGGAGTGTGTGTTAATGTTCTGCTGGAGCCAGACTTTCCATTTCCAGGAAGATTCGGTCAATGCCAGGTTATATTTGGTAACTCCAGGTTCAAGAGAAGTAGTGCTAAGGTAAACATCTGTATCAGTTTATCTATTTATCTGTCTATCTATCTGTCTATCTATCTATCTATCTATCTATCTATCTATCTATCTATCTATCTATCTATCTACCTACCTACCTACCTACCTATCTACCCATCTATAATTTATCTATCTCTATATCTGTCTAAAATATAGGGATATATAAACATAGAGCAACAGAATGATTAAGGTTGGAAAACACCTCCAAGATCATTGAGTCTGCCCTAGAATCATGGAATGGTTTGAGTGGGAATGCACCTGAAAGCTCTTCCACTTCCATGGGCAGGGAACCTTCCACTGTCCCAGATTGCTCCATGCTGGCCTTGGACACTTCCAGGGATCCAGGGCAGCCCCAGCTCCTCTGGGAATTCCATCCCAGCCCCTCCCCACCCTCCCAGGGAGGAATTTCTTCCTAATCCTCAGATTAAACCCTCTCTGTCTCAGTTTAAAACCAACCCCCTTGTCCTGTCACTCCAGGCCACAATTCTATAACCCACAGACTCTTCATGGTCACAGAAAAATTGTGAAATAATATAAATGCATTGAATTCAACAATTTAGGAAGGAAATGGGGGAGCAGAGGTAGCAGGAGGTGAAGTCCCTCCATCATGGCAACGTCTCATCCCAAGCACTTCTTCCACATTCCCAAAACAGTGACAGGATTCTTTCCCTCCCCTTTTCTTTCCTTGCCATTGAAATGTTGCATTTACCAAACTCCTTCTGTTTCACAGGGCCCTGATTGCTGGTTTTTGGCAGGAACACCCTGCAGTGGCTCCCAGTGAGGAATAAGGGCAGAGCTGAGCTGAACCTACCGATTTTTTTGGAGCTGCAGCACCACTTCCTCTCCATTGGCTTTGATCCCATACTTCACTATGTCATCATATTTGCTCTGTAAACAGATTCAAGTGTCAGAAAATGCTCTGCTGCAGCTCCTGGCCTCACCAGTGGTGTTATTGGAATGCCAGCCGTGTTCTTTTCCTCCTCCTCTCACCAAAAACAAGGATTCTGCCAGGAGCAGGATAAGCAGGAGGTCGCTCTGTTTGAGGGGTTTTAATTAGAGGAGCAAATTTGACTTTGCAAATTCCTTTCTGCCACCATAAGCACAAATCCTGCGTGCTTGGGAAAGGGCTGAGGGTTCAGACACTTCCACAACACCTTCTGGAATTGCACAGAATTGCTGCTTTTAATTATTGGTTTCATTTAAGCCAAATTCAAGTGTCCACAGGTAATTAAAACTCTGAGTAGTATCAAACCCCACATCTTTGCAGAGACACAAGTTCAGAGATGGCCTTAGGGGTTCTCTTCTCTGAGGACACCTCAGCTCCTCCTCACTGAACACCACATCGCTTCTCCATGTTCGTCTTTTGGAAGAGCAAATGTTTGTCCAAATTCTCTTACCCTTGAATCCCAAGGGTGCTTTAGTTCCAGAAATCCTTCCCCATCTCCCAGAATCACCCAAAATTTGATCTCCTACCTCTGAGCTGGTTCCTGCAGCTCTCCTGTGCACCGCGTGCAGTTTCTGCGGGTAAACGATTTCATATTGTTCAGCTCCAGAGAACTTCTCCCTGCTGCTCCCTGGGGGTTGATGAAAACACCATTTTAATTTATTAAACACCCAATTTTATGGCTGGCCAGGTGATTCTTTGGGTTCTTGCAGCACCTTGTGCTCCCCTGCTTTGCTCCATCGCCTGATCCAACACCATTTTGGTGCATTTTGGAGGAGTTGCCCTCCCTGTCAACCTCCAGGTGTCCAAACATTTCTTGCAGTTCCCTTTGTGTTTCCTCCCCCAGCTCTGAGCAGTTCAAGTCCCAACAGGCCAGCCCAGCCATGCCAGTGCAGCCTTTCCCTCTGCATTTCCCAGTGACATGAATGGATGGATTTGGGTTTGTGGAATGAGCAATCTCCAAATCTCAGCACGTGACAGACAGGCCCAGACTGCCTCTGCACCAGCAGATAAACTTACACAATGCCAGGTCTGCAACAAGATTCCTGCTTTGGAAGGCTCTGGCACGTAAATAACTGCGGCAGAACTCTAAGAGAGGGTGGTAATAAATAATTACAACTTTTACCTCTTGAATTGGGTTGAAGGA
Source organism: Melospiza georgiana (assembly GCF_028018845.1). Taxonomy (NCBI): domain Eukaryota; kingdom Metazoa; phylum Chordata; class Aves; order Passeriformes; family Passerellidae; genus Melospiza; species Melospiza georgiana. Next base: position 277,620 of record NC_080460.1, read on the forward strand.
GGGACAGCAGAAGGCTGGGCGAGACATTTGGACATGGCCAGGTAAAATAATGGGAGATAGGGAGGAAATCAGGAAAATCTTGATGGTGCAAGGAGTCCAGGAGGTTTCTTAACACCATTTTGAGTGTTCTTATAGGTCTGGAGGAGTTGTAAAGAGCTGGGTGAGGAAATGCAAGGCTGATATAAAGAATTTCTTTTTGTTTTCTGCTCTGAAGCTCAGCAAATGTGGAGCAAAGTCAATTTGGGGCCTGCCCTGGGTACACCCTGCAGTCCATCCTGGCAGCTGGGGCCAGGTTTTGGTAAAACAGAGTCAGGAAAAGGATGGTTGGTTTGCACCAAGGCAACAGCAGCTTTTGGATACCCCTGAACTCTTTAATCTACAAATGGGAATTTCATCTGAATTGGTGAATCCTTGAGGGCTTGTATTTCAAAAATAAACCAACAACAAAAACCCCCCTCAGCTGCCCAGAAAGCCAATGAAATCCCACAAAAACAAAGGAGCAAAGCACCTCCCACGGTAATTCCTGCCCCAGGGCCAGGTTTTTCCAGGAGAGAGGCCTCCAATTACTGTAATTTTCTCTCTGGAACAGGAGAGCACATCCTCGTGCAAATTGTGGCAGTAAAACAAACGGATCCATTCTTTTATCACTGATTTATTTGATTCAACCCTTTCCAAAAGTAATTGCAGAGCAAACCTGGTTGTATCTTGATAAAGCTGTTGATTTAATGGTGCACAGGGATCCTGTGGCAGCTGAGCTGTTGCACCAAGCATGTGCTGGGAGCAGCTACCAGGTGTAACTTTACTCCTGCCACTCACAACGGTGGTTTATTTTTTTTTTTAAGCAACTAATTATGTTTATTTTCCAAAAAAAATCTGCTGCTTTTCAGATTTCTCTGCACAGGCCTCAAGTGTGTCCTTGTGCAGCAATCCCAGGAATGTTTCAGGCCTCATGGAACACAGATCCCCAATTTTATCTCTCCACACCCTTTGTGCAACTCCAGCCCAGAGAGTTCAAGTTAAGGGAGGCTCAGGACTAAACTCATCCCTTCCCTGCAGTCTGATCCAGACAGAATTTCGAGGAAAACTGGTTGGTTTTGTTTGGAATGAATCCTTTCTTCGAGTTTCTTAATCAGTGCATTGTCTTTGCTGCCTTCAGGCTTTGTCTCAAGCTTGAAGGAGGAAGGAAATTCCTTGGGCCTCCTACAACAACTTGTAATAAGGAACAAATAATTGTGTGCTTTTCCAAGGGCTTCAACCAGCACAAAAAATCATTAAGGAGGATTTTATTGACAATGAAATTGTGGTTTTGTCAAGGCAAAAATGGTAACACCTTAATGGTGTGCACATTTTTGGATATTCTGTGCAAAAACCAAATTATAGATTTGTGCCTGAATGCTAATTCTATGTTTAATTATGGATATAAATGCTGTACATGTTTGTGCAGGCCAAGCCCTGAAAAATTCCATTCCCTGTTGACAGGAATCAAAAGAAATTGTTGGGGAAAAAAAGTGGGATCTGTTCAGGTGGAGTCATTTGAACATAACCTGAAGAATCATGCAGATAAATAAAGGGTGATCAATACTTTCAATCAGGTAATTGCAATTGAATTCATACAGAAATCTGTTATTTTATGGCCAAAATGCTGATAAATTGGTGTGATTGGATAAATTGGCCTCTCACTTTCAGGGTAAGTATTCCTTTAGTGGCTCACAAAACCAACCAGTTGTGTGTCTTCAGGCAATTTATGGCCACTTTTCAAACAAGTAAATGCTGCTCTAAGTAAAGAATTACAGTGAATTGCTATGAGCAGAAAATCCCAAATATCCCTAACTCCATTTCCCAAAGGCTTTCACTCGCCGTTGCTCCCTATTATCTCCCAGTTAATAATTAAAATTTCATACAGCATTATCCATAACAAAACTGGTGAAGGGCTAAAACAAAAAGTGCAGTACCTTGTTGGAGGAGATGCAGCAGAAGCGCAGAAATGAGGAGGATTTTCATGCTCTGGGGTTCCTGGGGTGGGGATGTGGCGATCCCAGCGTGGCCCTGTCCGTGAGCTGCTCTGGGCTGGGAGTGAGAGGCAGGGACGGGCTCAGCTTTATTCCTGCTCCTGCAGGAGGAAGTGTTTGCTCAAGGTGTTGCACAACACCCAAGGCACAGAGTGTTACAGCAAGGGGAGTTCCTGCTGCTGGGTCCCTGCCCCAAACATCGGGGCAGGGATCGACCGCTGCTTGGATTGGCTTCCCTGAAAATGGGGAAAAGGAAATGATTAACACCAATCAATAAATCAATAAATAGGGAGATAGGAGCTGTCATTGAGTTATAGAATGGTTGGGCTGGTCCTAATTCCATCTGTTCATGGTCTGGCTGGTAAAAGCTGAAATAAAACCAGTGGAATGTCAAGGAATGGGAGAATTCCCAGGATGTTTGGGGTAAAATAGGTCAGCAGGGCTGGGGGAAAAGCTGTGCTTTAATTCTGGGTATTTACCCCAGAATCTGCTCAGTGAATCACTGACAGAATAAACACTGAGCAGAGCCTCTGCTGCCCTGTCACCTCTGTTAGTAATGTTTGCTTCAGGCTCAGGTGAGTCAGTGGAGGAGGCAGAGCAGTGAATGATCCGGGTGAGGATCTGTCCAATAATAATCCAAAAATCTCTGCCAGAAAAGGACCCCACTGACTCAGTCAGCTGTAATAAAGTTGTGACAAAATTGCTCAGGCTACAAGTGTCAATGCAGAACTGCTTTAGGGAAGTTGAACTTTTCCTGGGTTAAAATAGGGGTTACAGAGTACAGAGAACTGGAGTGGATCATCTGGATATAAATTTATATTCATACATGGCAGTGCCAGCAATAAACATGACAAGGTAATTTATATATTCATAATTTATGTTAGTTTATAAATGAGTAAATATATCTGCATAAATCTCCAGGGGAATTAAATCCACAGGAGAATTTTACTGCCATTACTCTTATCACATAAGCATTAGTAAATAACTATTTCTCTGTTGAAAAGTTCTGATTTTTTGAACATTTTTAGGCCAAACTTTCCCCTCAGATTTTTGCCGGATCTCCAGACGTTCTGAGACAGATTGGGAGCTGCAAACAGATGGGTTTGGGCTTTTATTAAGTGTAGGATGGTGCTAATTGATAACAATTTTTGGCAGCTGCTTGTTTGCGACACTTCAGTCAAATATTTCAACTCATGTTGGCACCCCAGGTTAGGAAAGAGGCCTCCAGGGAAAGAATTCATGCAAGATTTGGACATCTCCCTGCCCAGGTGCTCATCTGAGTTGCTCTAAATCAGACAGGAGCTGTGTCATTAAATTTAGGTCGGTGCCTTTTAAATTCTGTGGAGATGAAAGGAGGACAATTCAGTGTTTTAAATGTTCTATGAATAAAAATAAGCTGGGCATTCTTGGACTGCATCCCTGCCTCGCAAAAAAATAAATAATTAAGAGAAATTACTGTGAACAACTGGTTTTAAAAACAAGTGGCTGCTGGCCAAGCATTGATCTCAGCTCATTCTCTCAGCATGACGCACGTGAAAATGATGTGTGACCCCTCCATCTCCAGAGTTAATGCTCTTAATAAACTCTGCTTTCCAGCAGGATGGAAGAGAGAGTTCCATCCCAACAAAGGGCTGGCAGGAAGAAGGGAATGTGAGGGGATGAAGGTCTTGGGGAGACTTGAAAGGGAATGGGATGTAATTTCCTTTAGTGACTGGAGAAGCTTTTGATGTTTCTGCCCTCGCTTCAGCGATTCTGGAATAAACTGATCCTGGATTCTTCCCCTGGAGGTGCTCACAGAGGTGTCCTTGAGGTCTCGGATGGCTTGGGAATTTTTGAATCCACTAAACAACTGGGCAAAGTCCAAGTGAACAGTTTTCATGTTCCTAGGGGGTAAAACTGGATGGCAAGTTTGTCTCAACATTTAGTAGTTGAATATTGCTGGATTTAACACAAATGCTCCCAGTGCAATTAAAGAAGCAGCAGCAAAAAGTGAATGTCACCCCTACATTGAGGATCTGCACGAGTCCTGCCTGGGTTGGAAGTAAAAGGAGAGTTGTGTGGGCAGCACTTGGCAGAGCTCAGGACAAATCCAGGCCTGAATCACTGCTCTGCTTCTGCCTTGTCCCAAAGTTCATGGTGAACAAGATTTGGAAAGGTACTGAGGCACCAAACAGGGATTTTCAGGAGTAACCAGAGTCTCCTCCAGCAGACCCACGTTCAGCCACCCTGAGACAGAGCTGAGCAGCTGAGGGCCAGGACTGTGCCTGGTTCTGTTCCTGGTTCTGTGCCTGGTTCTGCTGCCCCCATCCACCCCAGCACCACATCCTTGTCCTCTGGGAGCAGGGAAGGGATGGGGGATTGCACAGGCAGCCACGGCTCTATTGTATCACTGGTCAGTCACCTGCCTTCCTCCTGCCTCCACTCCCCTCTCCCAAGCCCTCCTGCAGGTTGTTTTTCTCCAGAATACAAATAAAAGCACACGGCTTCACCTCTGTGTTCCACACCTTCGCTGCCCTTGGCTTCCTCCATCTATTCCCAGCTGCATCCCAGTGTCCCCACAGCCTGCCTCTCCCTGGAGCCCCATCCCTTCCTCTCCACTTCCAGAGTGATCCAAAATCCATTGGAGTCAACAGAACATTTTCTGTGGCCTTCCAGGACCTTGGATCCGCTCTTGGATAAGCTCCGTTCCTCTTTAAAAGCTCTTCTTTGTATAAAGCTTTCCCTTGTGCTTGCCTCTGTCATCTCACACATTCCCAAAGTGAATAATCCTCCTCTTCCTCAATGACCAGCCCTCAGTGTTTTGCTTTCTGGTGTTTTGTTGAAGGAAATGATCCAATTGTTGCTTTTGACCTGAATGTTTGTAAAAGTTCTCTCCCTTGCAGCTGTTCATTACCAGCTCCTCAGCTTAAATGCAATGTTTGTACTACCAGGCTTTAATATAAAGTAAATATAATCTTTTCTCACTGAAATGATGATTGAAACTACCTTAGTAAGCAGCAGCTGAGTTGTTTTTGCTGTGTATTTAATCAGGTCACAGTCTGTCATCTGAGCCTGACTAATGAAACCTCATCACAAATATTTTACGTCTTGGCAGCACTTTTTGCTATAAGATCACAGACATGTTTGGTGTTACAAGTGTGTGGCTTCCTTCCTTCCTTCCCTTTTCTTGGAAATGAAAGGCCAAAAATCAGTTACTTCATCTTCCCCCTTCGTTAGCTCCAGTTTGTTTAATTAGCCTGCCCCAGGGTGATGGAGGCTGTGCAGCTCCAACCATTGCAGGCTGCGGCGAGTTAACTGAAGGCACGGGACCTTGTCATGGATTTCTCAAGAGTCACGAACTTCTTGTAAGTCCTTAACTGGATTAAAGTGATTTTTGAAGGTTGAATTCTCCTCAGAACACACCTGCAGCCCATTTCTGGCCGTGGCGCCTGTTGTGTAATTGTGTGCACACGTCCGAGATGTTTAATGTTCTCCACAGCACGAGTCACAAAGCAGATCATGATGAATTAAGGAGCCTTTTTGTTTTTTTGCAGGTGTTGCTTCTGGTATTGTTAATCCTGGTCCTACGTGAGGGCTGGCTCCCTTTTCCCAAGGGACGGGGAATTCTGCCTGCTCCTACGTGGGGTTGAGCACAATTCTCTGCTGGCTGGAGTCCACCAGGGCTCTGCTGGCCAGGCACAAGGGCTCTGTCCTCAGAATTCAGAGGGGTGTGGGCAGACCCAGAATCATGGAATGGCCTGGACTGGAAGGGACTTCAACCATCATCCTGCCCCAAACCCCCTTCCATGGGCAGGGAACCTTCCACTGACCCAGACTGCTCCAGCCTGGCCTTGGACACTTCAGAGATCCAGGGGCAGCCACAGCTCCTCTGGGAATTCCATCCCAGCCCCTCCCCACCCTCACAGGGAGGAATTTCTTCCCAATATCCCATCTAAACCTACTTTCTATCAGCTGGAGGTCATTTCCCTTTCTCCTGCCCTCCAGGGCCTTGTCAATAGTGTCTCCTCACCCTGTAGGCCCCTACAGTTAATCACGGGAGGCCACAGTGAGGCCACCCCAAAGCTGCTCCTCTCCAGGCTGGGCAATCCCAGCTCTCCCAGCAGAGCTGCTCCATCCCTCTGATCACCCTGGTGCCTCCTCTGGACCCTCTCCAACACCTCCAGGTCCCTCCTGTGCAGGGCCCAGGGCTGGAGCAGCTCTGCAGGTGAGGCCTCACCTGAGTGGATCCAACCCTCGGCCTCCATGAGGAGAATCTGGCCAGGCTGGACAGGGCTTGGAGCACCCTGGGACAGTGGAGGTGTCCCTGCCCATGGCAGGAGTCGAATGGGATGGACTTTGAGGTCCCTCCCAACCCAAACCATCCCATAATTCTGTTTTCACATCTCTCAGCAGATGCTGCAGGAACAGCCCTGAACTCTGGGAATCTGCTGGGCAGGGAGGGCTGGAGGGACAAGACACAGGGAATCACCTGATTCCAACCCTCGGCCTCCATGAGGTGAATCTGGCCAGGCTGGACGGGCTTGGAGCACCCTGGGACAGTGGAGGTGTCCCTGGCATGGTAGGGAGTGGCACTGGATGGGCTTTAATGTCACCCCAACCCAAATTATTCCACCATTCTGCCCATCCTCTCCCTCTCTCACCCCCACATTGCCATGGAAGGCTTTGCAGCTGCCTTTTCCCCTCACGTGGCTCTGCCTCAGCCAGGCTCTGAGCTCCTCTCTGACCCCTCACAGGAGCTCAGGGAGAGCAGCCCAGCGTGTTTTGTGTCCTGGCAAACAAGAAAGGGGAAGCAGAACCCTCTCACCTGGATAATCTCAGTCTCCAGCACGATGGACTCTGCTCTTCCCACACGGAGAGCAAACAGAGATCACCTCACTGAGTCATCCCTGCCCATGCTCAAGGCCAGAGCAGAACAAAGGAGCGACTGTCCAGCCTGGGCTCCTCTGCAGCACAGGCTCTGCCTGCCATGGCAATCAGTGACCAAAACCTGGGGCTCTGCCATGGCCATCAGTGACCAAAACCTGAGGCTCTGCCATGGCAATCAGTGACCCAAAACCTGAGCTCTGCCATGGCCATCAGTGACCAAAACCTGGGGCTCTGCCATGGCAGTCAGTGACCAAAACCTGAGGCTCTGCCTGCCATGGCAGTCAGTGACCAAAACCTGAGGCTCTGCCATGGCAGTCAGTGACCAAAACCTGGGGCTCTGCCATGGCAATCAGTGACCAAAACCTGAGGCTCTGCCTGCCATGGCAATCAGTGACCAAAACCTGGGGCTCTGCCATGGCCATCAGTGACCAAAACCTGAGGCTCTGCCATGGCAATCAGTGACCCAAAACCTGAGCTCTGCCATGGCAATCAGTGACCCAAAACCTGAGCTCTGCCATGGCCATCAGTGACCAAAACCTGGGGCTCTGCCTGCTATGGCAATCAGTGACCAAAACCTGAGGCTCTGCCTGCCATGGCAATCAGTGACCAAAACCTGAGCTCTGCCATGGCCATCAGTGACCCAAAACCTGAGCTCTGCCATGGCAGTTAGTGACCAAAACCTGAGGCTCCGCCTGCCATGGCAATCAGTGACCAAAACCTGAGGCTCTGTCTGCCATGGCAGTCAGTGACCAAAACCTGAGGCTCTGCCATGGCAGTCAGTGACCAAAACCTGAGGCTCTGCCATGGCCATCAGTGACCCAAAACCTGAGCTCTGCCATGGCCGTCAGTGACCAAAACCGGAGGCTCTGCCATGGCCATCAGTGACCAAAACCTGAGCTCTGCCATGGCCATCAGTGACCAAAACCTGAGCTCTGCCATGGCAGTCAGTGACCAAAACCTGAGCTCTGCCATGGCCATCAGTGACCAAAACCTGAGCTCTGCCATGGCCGTCAGTGACCCAAAACCTGAGGCTCTGCCTGCCATGGCCATCAGTGACCAAAACCTGAGGCTCTGCCATGGCCGTCAGTGACCCAAAACCTGAGGCTCTGCCATGGCCATCAGTGACCAAAACCTGAGGCTCTGCCATGGCAGTCAGTGACCAAAACCTGAGGCTCTGCCTGCCATGGCAGTCAGTGACCAAAACCTGAGCTCTGCCATGGCCATCAGTGACCCAAAACCTGAGCTCTGCCATGGCAGTCAGTGACCAAAACCTGAGCTCTGCCATGGCCATCAGTGACCAAAACCTGAGCTCTGCCATGGCAATCAGTGACCAAAACCTGAGGCTCTGCCATGGCAATCAGTGACCAAAAGCCCCCTGTGCACGAGGAGCCACCAGCCAGGCTCTGCTTGGACCAGCTGAGAAGGTGATTGAGGAAAACAGCCCTACAGATCCAGGTGTCCATGGAGGGGTGGGACAGCCCCTGAGTGGCTCCAGGGAATCCTTTACACCGTCCTGTGAGATCTTGGGAACAGCTTGTCCAGAGCAGCTGTGGCTGCCCCTGGATCCATGGAGGTGTCCAAGGCCAGGCTGGACAGGGCTTGGAGCCCCCTGGGATGGTGGAAGGTGTCCCTGCCCATGGCACAGGGTGGAATGAGATGATGTTAAAGTCCCTTCCAACTCAAATGTTCCAGGATTTCAAGGTCATTTGCACTGAGCAGGTGCAAATGCAGTTAGGCCTCCGTTGCACCTCGCTCTTATTAACAAAAACCAGACCCCAGACTAACAGTACCCACCTGTCGCAGACATTTCTCCACAGAAATCCTTTCTTTCGGATTTCTGTGTCTTCGGGAGGCCAGAGGCTCCAGAAGACAAGGTAAACAATTATTATCAGCTGCTGGGGAATGCAACAGGGACACCTTGATTGGCTCATTTCCTATGTTTATAATTAAGGGCCAATCACCAGTGCAAGCCAGGGGACTGAGTCCTTGAACACAACTTTGTTGTAGATTCTTTTCTATCTTTTCTTAGCTAGCCTAGCTGCTCTGCAAACCTCTCTCTATATTCTGTTAGTATAGTAGTAATGTATTATATATATTATCTTAATAAATCAGCCTTCTGATTCAAGAAACAAGATTCACCGTCTCTCTGACCAGCTGCAACCCACTCAGGCGTGGTAATACCCACCTTTCATGCAAAGCTTTATACACTTAAAAGCAACACTTAAACCACTTGGACAATGGGGTAAATTTGAATATTTTGGCCTGTTGGAGCATTCCCACCTTGGGGATGAGTGAACTGGAGTTCAGATGGGGTGGGGTTCTCTGCAGTGCCCACCCAGCCTGGTGGAAATCCTGAAGGAGAGCTTTGTGCTATGTGGAACAGAGCTCAGGATGAGCTTCACCCCTTGAGAGGGGGACACAGACTTAGGGAGGCATTTCCCGGCTGGGTTTGCTGGTTTGCCACTTTACTGAGCTGCTGGTTTGATGTTTCAGTGAGAGCAAATCTATTGAAAGCAAATTAAATGTTGAAAAAAACATGAGAAATGTAAAACTGAGAAAGCAAAGAGAACCAAATTGATTATTTCTTTATTTATCTATTTATTTATTTGAATCTCCTGGTCCCTATTATTTTTGTGGCCTGGTTGACAGCTGAAGAGCGGGAGTTGGCAGTCCTGAGTCCTGACCTGAATATTTCTTTCCCCAAAGAGGCTGCAAGCTGTCTGAAGACAGGAGGGGAATTAAAGCAGGTTTACTGAGTGAGTGAGTTAATCCTGGTTTACTGTAACAGGACTTCGGAGAGCTCAGGACTAAAGCCTCAAAGCCTCCCAGGAAGTTTGTAGAGGCACAAGGAATTGTTCTCAGGCCCAAAGTCTTCTCTTCAATGAAGCAGCCTAAGGCCTCCTCTGATGATGTTGTATTGCTTCTGGACATCTGAGAGAAAACTGGTTATAAAGGAAAGAGAAAAATGAAATGAGAAAGAAAGAAAGAAAGAAAGAAAGAAAGAAAGAAAGAAAAGAAAGAAAGAAAGAAAGAAAGAAAGAAAGAAAGAAAGAAAGAAAGAAAGAAAGAAAGAAAGAAAGAAAGAAAGAAAGAAAGAAAGAAAGAAAGAAGAAAGAAAGAAAGAAAGAAAGAAAGAAGAAAGAAGAAAGAAAGAAAGAAAGAAAGAAAGAAAGAAAGAAAGAAAGAAAGGAAAGAAGAAAGAGAAGAAAGAAAGAAAGAAGAGAGAAGAAAGAGAGAGAGAGAGAAAGAGAGAGAGAGAGAGAGAGAGAGAGAGAGAGAGAAAGAGAGAAAGAGAGAAAGAAGAGAGAGAAAGAGAGAAAGAGAGAAAGAAAGAAAGAAGAGAGAAAGAAAGAAAGAAAGAAAGAAAGAAAGAAAGAAAGAAAGAAAGAAAGAAAGAAAAGAAAGAAAGAAAGAAGAAGAAAGAAAGAAAGAAAGAAAGAAAGAAAGAAGAGAGAAAGAAAGAAAGAGAAGAGAAGAAAGAAAGGAAGAGAGAAAGAAGAGAGAGAGGAGGAAGGAAGGAAGGAAGGAAGGAAGGAAGGAAGGAAGGAAGGAAGGAAGGAAGGAAAGGAAGGAAGGAAGGAAGGAAGGAAGGAAGGAAGGAAGGAAGGAAGGAAGGAAGGAAGGAAGGAAGGAAGGAAGGAAGGAAGGAAGGAAGGAAGGAAGGAAGGAAGGAAGGAAGGAAGGAAGGAAGGAAGGAAGGAAGGAAGGAAGGAAGGAAGGAAGGAAGGAAGGAAGGAAGGAAGGAAGGAAGGAAGGAAGGAAGGAAGGAAGGAAGGAAGGAAGGAAGGAAGGAAGGAAGGAAGGAAGGAAGGAAGGAAGGAAGGAAGGAAGGAAGGAAGGAAGGAAGGAAGGAAGGGCTCAGTTGTACAGGGACAGCTCCTGGACTCCAGACTCCCACAGAAAGTGACTCCAGACTCCCATAGAAAGTGATCCCTCACCTTGTGATCAGAACTGGTTTCTGTGGCTCACGTTCCTGGGCCACCTCCTGTGCCCTGGAGCAGGACAGGCCCCGGGCACCAGAGGAGGAACAAAGGCCAAGCTCAGCCCTGTTTGCTCGCTCCACGCACTGTTGTCTTCCATCAGATAAGCCCCTGGCCAGAGGATGGAATATTTCCAGATCCAAATCAGGCAGAAAAGAAGTGAGACTGCCAGACAAACAGCAGAGCTCTCGAGTTTCATCTGTCTGAGGAATGTTCCTGTCATATGATGGGGACCAGGCTGCCATTCCCAGGCACTGGGAGCCTTCTGGTTCCATCCTGCTCCAGGCTGTGCCTCTTGCTGCTGGTGCATTTTCCTGCAGCAGGATTTTACCCATGAAACAGCACAAGCAAGGGAAACAGCAAGGGAAATTTAGGTTGGATGTTAGGAAAACGTTTTTTACTGAAAAAGTGATAAAGTTCTGGAAAGTTCTGCCTGGGGAGGTGGTGGAGTCGCCATCCCTGGTGTGTTTAACAAAGCCTGGATGTGGCACTGGGTGTCAGGGTATAGTTGAGGTGTTGGGGCTGGGTTGGACTGGATGATCTTGAAGGTCTCTTCCAACCCGGTGATTCTGTGAATTCTGATTCTGTGAAACTGGCAAAGAGGGATGAAGGAATCGGGTGCTGGGAGGAAAAGCCACCCCTGCCCTGTTGTGGCTCTGGAACTGCCGTGACAGGAGATGTGGGAGGGCTACAGGTGACAGGAGCCAGCCCTGAGGGGACAATCTGGGGGCTGGAGACTGGCAGGTGACAAAATCCTGTGGTGGCTTTTTACAGCCACACATCCAGAGAGGAGCAGGAGGTTATTCCATTCACCTGCCCTGTCAGAGAAACAAAAACTTTGCAGCTTTTGCCTTCATTTTGCTTTCTAAGCTGGAAGAAAGCCAGGATTTAATGGATGTCATTCAGCCAAAATCTATTTACCAGCTTTTCCTGCTTTCCCTGTGACTTTTGGCCAGTTGGAGTATTTTAATTGGAGGCAAAGCAAAGACTGTTTTAAAGGGCTGTGGGTACAGGAGCAGTTTTTAACCAGCCTGTCCAGAGTGCCTGTGCTGAGAGCCAGCCCAAGTGTGCACAGGCACCTTCCAAAGAAAATCTCCTCCCCAGTTATTACCTGCAGAAGGCAACATTCTGATAATAAAATGGAGTAAAACAAACTTTTTAAAAGCATTTAATTGACTTTGGCCAGTTTTACAGAACATCACATTTATTATCTGGTTACTTTTGAGCTGTAAATCCATTTTTTCCTGTTATTTTTGCTGTTTCGCTGGGGAAAACAATGAACACCGTTTTTAGAGGGCAGAGTTAATGAAGGATCTCAAAGAAAAGGCAGTGCACAGCAGGAATTTCACTCCAGCTTCACACATCTCACCAGCACTGCAGGGGATATTCCATGTGCTCCATGGCAGGAATTCCAAGGTCAGTGCCTGGTGCTGTCATTGGTCTTTCCTTGTTTTATCCCAGCTCGTGGCTGTGGCTTTGTAAAGCCACCAATCTCCCTCAGCTCGTTTGTTTGAGGCTCTGACAGCAGCAGGAAAGGTTCCCAAATCCCTGCTCTGGATGAAGGTGCTGTCAGCAAGCACTTGGCTTGGCAAAAAGTGGCAAAGTTCTTGGGGTGTTTGCTAATCCTAACACAGCCATAAAAGCATTAATAAAAAGCAGAGAGAAAACCTCAGGAATTCCTTTCCTGCTGCTCCCAGTCCAAAGCAGGGATGGCTTTGAATTTGCACCACTCTGAAGGAGGAACACCAGAGGCTCTGCTGGATGTGGAACTTTGAATCAAATCAAAAAGGTTGGAAAGGTCTTCCAAGACCATCAAATCCAACCTTCAACCAAATCCCAACCTTCAACCAAATCCCACCATTCCTGAGAACTTTGCTTGAGTTTTGGACACTTTTTCGACATTTTCTGGACACTTGTTCCCTTGGTTTAGGGACAGCCATCGCTGTCCCTAAACTGAGCTTTCTAAGGGTTTCCTGCTGCCAAGGATGAATTTCTCACATCCACAAAGAACATTTTTCACACGCAGCCTATGAACTGGTTCTGTTGGCATTGCCCCTTCAGGGGAAGGATTATGGAGAACATTCCAGGGGAAGGGTGGGGAACAGTGTCAGGGTAAGAGGAAATGGCCTCAAGTTGCCCCAGGATAGATATTAGGGGAAATTTCTTCACGAAAAGGGCTGGAAAGCCCTGGAATGGGTGGTGGAGTCCCCATCCCTGGAGAAGCTACAAAAAATGTGTGGATGTGGCACTGGGGGATGTGGTGCTGGACTTGATCATCTTAATGGTCTTTCCCAGCCTCAGCAATTCCATGATTCAATGGGCTTTGACTTGTACAGAAAGACAGAGTGAAATAGCAAAAGAAACCAAAGAAATATCAAAAGACACCAAAGAAATATCAAAACCAACCAAAGAAATATCAAAAGAAACCAAAGAAATATCAAAAGAAACCAAAGAAATATCAAAACCAACCAAAGAAACTTTAAAACAAACCCCAAAAAACCCCTGAATTTCTGCTGTGAACTTGAACCTGTGGCTTCTCACCTGACTCTTGGTTTCGTTGGATGCAGAGCCAACATTTGGAGCCTTCCTGGTGTGTCTGTGTTGATAAGAGAGGAGGAGAATGGCCTGAGAGGATTAAACCCCTGAGCAAATACCCTGGGCAGTCTCTGCCTTTGTGCCTCTGGCCATTCTGGGGTTAAACATTTCCAAGCTCCTTTCTTGAAATAAATCAGGAAGAGATTTCTGAGCTCGGATCTGATTCCCACCAAAATTAATGTGGGGTTTTTTTTTTCCTCTTGTTTTCAATCATAAAAATGTGAGAAGGGCACGGTGACCTTGGAAGCTTTTCAAGTTATGAATCTGAAGCCAGATTTTTTATTTTTTTAAATTTCATAAAACTTTGTGCAAATTTTTTTTTTTAAAAGAATATTTTGGTTTTCTTCTGAGCATCTTGGCCTTGGGCAGTCCTGGGCTAAAGAGTTCCAGAATGCTCCAAGAAAAGCTGATTTTGTTGTATTTCCACATTTACTGGTGCCATGAAGTGGTAAAACAGAGTTAATGAGAAAGAAATATTAAGGAATAAGATGTTTGGAGATGCAATTGCCCAAGTACTTACTAAATCAACCCTGTAACTTTTAAGGACTCTTGTCAGCTATGGAACACAAAAAAAAGGAATAAAATTTTATATTGTTTATTCATGTTACAGGCACCCAATTTCCTGATAGATTCCAGGGTGAGTCCAATAAGGACATGAATAAAAGTAGAAAAATATCAGAGAAAATTCTATTTTCTTGAATTGCAATGGGTTCTTACTCTTTAATACATAAATAACTCCTAGGACTTTATTCCTCACTATAGGCTTTGATTTATTTTGCACTTAATTTTATATTTATATTACATTTAACTTTTAATATTTTTATTGCATTTTAAAAGCAAATAAACCCCACTTTTTAAATTTCCTGAGTATGAAATTTTACTGCATGTAATGAAACAGCACCATCAAAAGTTTCTCCGTGTGTTTAACCATCGTGGCTGCCAACATTCAGGAGAATTTGCAATCAAAGGTTGGGATTTGTTACGGCAGTTCCTCAGAAGCTGGGATGTGGCACTGGGATCCTTCAGGGGAATTGCTGTGGCTGAGCTCAGAGATAACCCAGCACCAAGAACAGGACTTTGGTGATGTTGGAAAAGGGGCTGGGTCAGCTCCTGAGGAGGGGCCAGGATGGAACTGAAGTGGGAAAAGCCAAGGGATGGTGGGAAAGATGAAACTTCTGGGTAATTTATATCCATATTTGGGGAAAACTGGTGTGAGTTTTCATCCCCAACTCCCACTCGTTTCTGCGGCAGCCAGATGTGTCACTCCCAAGCACTGAGTTCTCTAAAATCTCTGGTTTCTGCTCTTTGAGGTGTTTTAGTCACTGCTGGAGGAGCAGTTTGGGGTCACGGAGTCACCAAGGCTGGAAATGACCTCCAGGGTCCCATCCCGTCCAAACTTTGCCAAATCCCTGTTCCAAAGCTCCACATCTGCTCCGTTTGGTGACTCCAGCACCACCCTGGACCAGGCCTAACCCCTCCTCCGTGAAGAGATTTTTCCTAATATCCAGCCTGAACTCCCCTGGCAAGCTGGAGGCTGCTTCTTGTTGGACTAAGCCCTTTTCTGACCCAGAGATAGAGCAACTGAGAAGCATTTTAAACACTTTTATTCCCTTTTCAGTCTCATGAGAAGGATGAGACAATACCGGCGTTATAATTCAACTATTTCCTAATTACAATACACTATAAGTATAAGTATCCCAAACCTCATCTCCTAGAAGAGCCTGACCCCCACCTCAGGACAAAATCTGGTTGCAGCGAGCAGCCTGGATCAATCCAGAGCTCTCAGGACATTCCTGGTTCCAGGGAATAGGGAATGAACCTGAACTGAGAATTAATTTCTATTGGATTTGCTGGGGGATGCCCTGGTGAAGGCAGGAATGATGAATCTGACTCCATGTTCTCACAAGGTTAATTTATTACTTTTTGGTACTATATTATATTAAAGAATACTATACTAAACTATACTAAAGAATACAGAAATGCTACAAAGATAATAATGAAAACTCGTGACTCTCTCCATAGTCCCAACACAGCTTGGCCTTGATTGGCCAAAGAGTGAAAACAATTCACAGCAGAATCCAATGGAACAATCCCCTGTGGTTAAACAATCCCCAAACACATTCCACATGAGCACAACACAGGAGAAGCAAATGAGGTAAGAATTGTTTTCCTTTTCTCTGAGGCTTCTCAGCTTCCCAGGAGAGAAATCCTGTGTGAAGGGATTTTTTTTTCAGAAAATGTGAATGCCACAGATTTTTCTGTCATTATTCCAGGGAATGGGGAATGAAGCTGAATTAAGAGTTGATTTCTCTCTTGTTATTCCAGGGAAGGGAGAATGAACCTGAATTAAGAGTTGATTCCTTTCTTGTTATTCCAGGGAATGAACCTGAATTAAGAATTGGTTTCTATCTTGTTATTCCAGAGAATGAACCTGAACTACGAGTTGATTTCTGTCTTGTCATTCCAGGGAATGAACCTGAATTAAGAATTTATTTCTATCTTGTTATTCCAGAGAATGAACCTGAACTACGAGTTGATTTCTGTCTTGTCATTCCAGGGAATGAACCTGAATTAAGAATTTATTTCTATCTTGTTATTCCAGGGAATGAACCTGAACTATGAGTTGATTTCTCTCTTGTTATTCCAGGGAATGAACCTGAATTAAGAGTTGATTTCTCTGTTGTCATTCCCCAACCAGCAGAGACACAGAGGGGAAAGAGCCCAGGGTTAAACATTTCCCTTTAACCTCACATAATGAGCTTTTTGTTGGTGTAACTGTCATGTTCTGAGTAATCTCCTGCCCTGGCACCCCACCTTTATCCTGAGGAAAGGAAAAGCCTCTCCTTGGAAGAACAGGAGCTCGAGTGAACAATGCCAAGTGCTGTCTGTGCTCAGCATCTCTGTAAGGGCTGGAAATTCCAACAAAGCTTTTGTGTGAGGGGTGTGGGAAAGCCCTGTGCTCGTGGTGACATCTGGAAAGTGAACCTGTGGCAGTTTATCCCATAACAAAGCAGGAACATCCCTGCAGTGACACTGGCTGCTCCTGATCTTTTTTACACCCATTAGGGCAGAAATGTCAGGGAATCCTGTGTGGTATTTGCTGGGGTGCCCAGGACAAAGGAGGAATTGAGAATCTGATTCCGTGTTCTTAGAAGGCTAATTTATTATTTTATGTATAGAAGAATATTATTTTATATAAAAGAATGCTATACTAAACTACACTAAAGAATAGAGAAAGGATGCAGACAGAAGGCTTCACAAGATACCAACTAAAAACTCAAGACTGACTCCTCAGAGTCCAATACAGCTGATGGTAATTGGTAATTAAGTAAAAACAATTCAGATGAAACAAATCAAACAAGCACCTGTTGGATAAACAATCTCCAGGCCACATTCCAAAGCAGCAAACACAGGAGATAAAAACAAGATAATATTGGTTTTCCTTTTTCTCTGAAGCTTCTCAGCTTCTCAGGAGAAGAAATCCTGGCAAAGGATTTTTCCAGAAAATATGACAGTGACAATCCTGGAATGGTTTGGGCTGGAAAGGGCCTCAAAGCCCATCCAGTGCCACCCCTACCATGGGCAGGGACACCTCCCACTGGCCCAGGGTGCTCCAAGCTCCAACCTGACCTGAATATCCCCTCAGACTGGGGCAGGTTGGGCACTATTGATCATTTTCCCCCATTCTTGACCTTGTGCAGCTGGATCTGGTGTGGGAAATCCAGGACTCCCGAACAACTGACCAACAGAATCAAGCAGAAGCCATTTATTGTTTACATTATGCACATTTTTAATAGGTTCTACAAACTACTAAGATCACAACTGTGGCATTCACATTTTGTGAAAAATCCCATTACCCAGGATTTTTTTCTCTAGGAAGCTGAGAAGCCTCGGAGAAAGGGAAAACAATTCTTATCTCATTTGCTTCTCCTGTGTTTTGCTGCTTTGGAATGTGTTTGGAGATTGTTTACCCACAGGGGATTGTTCCATTGGATTCTGCTGTGAATTGTTTTCACTCTTTGGCCAATCAAGGCCAAGCTGTGTCGGGATTATGGAAAGAGTCAGGAGTTTTCATTATTATCTTTTTAGCATTCTGTCTGTATCCTTTCTGCATTCTTTAGTATGGTATAGTATAGTATGGTATAGTTTAGTATAGCATTCTTTAATATAGAATAGTATTATAAAGAAATTAATTAGCCTTCTGAGAACATGGAGTCAGATTCATCATTCCTCCCTGCCACAGGGATCCCTGCAAATACAACACACACTTCCTGATCCCTGCTTTTATTTTGCCCCCTCGTTCTCTGCCTCCATTCTCAGCATCTGTGATTGGTCACAGTCCAGGTCTTTCACAGACCTCTGTTATCCAGTTCTTGCAATCCTGGTATTCAGTTTCTCAGCTTCTTCATTCTTATTTTAGCACAGATTCTGTCTTAGTAACCTTGATGAACTCCACAGAGCCCTGAGAAGATTCTGATTAAGGACGGTCATAGACAGTATTATTGAATTTGCAGGCAATCCCCAATGAGGGGAGAGAGAATGATCTGACTTCATTTTATCAGAAGTTAATTACTTTATTATATTGTAATATTCTATACTGTATTACATTTTAACTGAATCTTCCAAGCACTCTACTCTGCACACAACTGCCCAGAATCTCGTGACTGTCAGCTGACAGTCCCAACACACACACACACACACACACACACACACACTTGGCCTTGATAGGCCAAAGAAACCAAACACCATCACTCCGGGTAAACAATCTCCATATTGCCTTCTACTTTTGCACAAACACAGGCACAGCAAATGATAAGAATTGTTTTTTT
Source organism: Melospiza georgiana (assembly GCF_028018845.1). Lineage (NCBI taxonomy): Eukaryota > Metazoa > Chordata > Aves > Passeriformes > Passerellidae > Melospiza > Melospiza georgiana. Next base: position 295,899 of record NC_080460.1, read on the forward strand.
TCTTTCTCTGACGTTCAGAGAATGTGAATCGCAGAAATATTCTTGGGAAGAATTGTGCCTTGCTTTTCTCTGTGAAGAGAAATGTGGCAACATGGAATGGCAGGTGCACACTGACTTGTTCAGATGCATTCCTGCAGTCTGGCATTCCAGGGAATGCTGCAGCCCTCAGTGGCTTTTCTTGGAGCATTCTGGCACTTTTTACTTACACCAGTGCCTGTCCTGAGCCATGGACAGGCAGTGGAACTCACCAAGCCTGGAGTTATCCTAGAAACCTCATTTCCACTGTCAGCTTTCCCTGATAAACCCCCTGTGATGGGAGGGAAATGAGCAGCCAGGTCACCCAGAGAGCTGCCAAGATAAGGATTTCTCCAAACAGCTCTGTTTGTCCTGCAATTTATCAGCAAATTGCCCTGTCTGAATGGAAGTGATGGGATACGGATCACAGCTTGCAGCGTGTCCCCAGCTGCCACGGGTGCCCCTGGTTGAACCAGAGCAAACCTGAGCCTCAGGAGGTGATATTTGAAATATCTGGAATTTATTCAGCACAGCTCAGAAAATCAGCGCTGAGAGCAAGCTGCCATGACAGCGGCATTGGCCAGAAATTCGGGCCTCAACTTCTCTGCCACCTCGTTGTTATTTGCACTTGTTAGAGTTTCTTTGGATTTATAAATCCCTGGAGAAGTTTTGTCAAGAAATAGTGTGGTCATGGAGGTCAGTTTCTGTCATTCTTTTTGTTAAAATCCTAAACTTTAACCCCCACTTCTGTGCCCTTTTTAGAATGAACCTCAGGATTTTATCCTTCCAAAACTTTGAGGAATGGGTGGAGTTATTGTAGGGGATGAAGCATTAAAGAACTTTTTCTTCCAGTCTGGTGTCCTGTGCTCCTGCCTCATCCTCACAACCACTGCCCATGGGCACACCCACCCAGATGGCAACAACAGGTCCCTAAAAATCCATTTTTGGGGGCTGGGATGCATTTCCTGAATGTTTCCTTCCCAGTCCTTACTGCCATACACAGCAGGGACACACAAAGGCACCTTCCCAACCTTCCTCACTCACACTCTGCTCTGTTTCTCACATAAACTGAGCTTTGTTCATCACTCTGTGAGAGGAAACATCGGAATTTCATCAATTATTTTCTGGCACAGAGCTGAGGTGGCAGGGAGCCTTGGGGACACACAGGGGACACACACACCTGTGCTTGGAGGCGCCCAGGGACAAGAACAGGTGCACACAGAGAAGGGATTCATCTTTTTCAACCTGAAAGCTCTCATTTCTAGGGCAAAAATAGAATAAAAGGCAATTTTTTTCTGATCAGGAATGTGTGTTTAATCCTTTCTGTGAGCATTTCTGAATCTCTCCCTGACCCATCCATGTTTTTCATCCAAGATCAACCAGCTGAGCATCAAACTCCATGTTTTACCCAGGAGACTCCAAATGTGAGGCTTTGGTACCAGGCTGCAGCTTTTAAAGACCTTTAAAGCAGTTTTGGAGACATTGACATTTTCCCTGTGACACCAGAGCGCTCAGGCTGAGCTGCCTCAATTAGCAGTTTAGTAAATGATTAATTGCATGAGGCTGGCCAAGGCATTTTAAAAGCTGCATAAATATTAATAAACCTGTTTTACAAGGTGGGAAACAGAAGAGCCAAGCAATGTCAGAGCTCCAGGGATTGGTGCTGAATTCCAGGGGCAGGTCCTGGGGGGATCTGGAAGTGAGGATCTGCAGGGATCACTCCCCAACTTCCCTGGGAATACAGAGCCTAAAAGGAAGAACAAGTTTTGTGAGTTGGGGGAGGAATTAGGAGAATCAGGAGTGATTCAGAGGCCACATCATCCCTCTCGTGCCTCAAAGTGGAAGTGGCATTTCAGCTTCTCAGCACATCACGCTGTTAAAAATTTAGAAATTATTGTAATTTGAGGATTTCAGTGTGGCTGAAGCACTTCAGAGAAGTTTTGCAAAGCTGAAATTGCATGAGGCCGGCCAAGGCATTTTAAAAGCTGCATAAATATTAATAAATCTGTTTTACAAGGCGGGAAACAGAAGAGCCAAGCAATGTCAGAGCTCCAGGGATTGGTACTGAATTCCGGGGGCAGGTCCCAGGGGAATACAGAAAGGATACTTACAGAAGGCTAAAAAGATAACAATGAAAACTTGTGACTCTCTCCAGATTCTCGACACAGCCTGGCCTTGAGTGAAAACAACTCACCAGAATCCAATGAAACAATCACCTGTTGGTAAACAATCCCTTGCAGATATTTTGAACATCACTCTGGACTCCAACTTCCCTTTCACACAGGGCTTTGCTCACTAGGACAAGGTGAAACAGAGGAAAACAGAGGTTTCTCATTACCCAGGGGGATCTAAACCCCTGCAAAGGTCTCTCCTCCCTGGGATATTTCAGGCACAGAGGGAGGGATTCATTGGCTGAGGGCAAACTTTGGATCATTTCATATCAGCCTAAAACTGAAGCAGAGGAAGTTGAATTCCCAAACTTCAATGGTTTTGTGAAGAGTGGGTTTACATTAAAGCATAAATTAGGAGAATTAGGAGTGATTCAGAGGCCACTTCATCCTTCTCATGCCTCAAAGTGGAAGTGGCATTTCAGCACATCATGCTGTTAAAAACTTAGAAATGAATGTAATTTGAAGATGTCAGTGTGGCTGAAGCACTTCAGAGAAGTTTTGCTAAACTGAAATTTACCCTTTTGAACAGCACTCTGGACTCCAATTTCTCTTTGTTCATCGTGGACCAGGCCAAGGTGAAACAGAGGAAAAGCCCAGGGGGAGAAGCTGAAGCGATGGCACAGAGTGAACGAAGCCAGGCCCCCACTCTCCACAGCTCCAAACATTTTTATCAAGTCCTTAAGACAAGGATTGATTGCAGCCCGGGCTGTGGGCTGAGCTGTGCCAGCTCTCACGTTGCTGACTAATTCCCCTTGCTGGTTCCAAGCCAGTGGCTCCAGATTTGCGTCACCGAAGGCTCTGAGTCCCAACGAGCGTGGAGGAACCACAGCCGGAACGTGCCCTGTGTCAGGACAGGGCTCTGCTGCTCTCAGCTCTATTTATCTGCCCCCATTCCCACACCCACAGGCCCAGACCCACCTCCAGCCCCAGAGAGGAGAACAAGGGACACCTATGTGCTCCTGGAACATCTCCATTCCTCTGGAGCAGAGACGAGGAACTGGCCTTGAATGGCTCCTTCAATACCCTTTGAAGTCAGCACTTATGGCAAGAGCAATCTTGTTTACTTCACCCTCCCCGCGTCTTGGGCAATTGTCTCTGGTTTCCTCATTTTGGGTGTCTGACAGTGCTGCCCGTTTTCCTGGGGGGGGCAGGAAAGAGGTACAGGGCATTTCATTCTCTTCTTTGTCATCCTGCTGTCCTGCAGTGAGAAATTCTGCTGTTGACAACTCAGCTGTGCTGGAAGAACAGCAGGAGATCCCACTGCTGTTGTTTGCCAGCAAAGCTGTGCTCAATTTCATCTGTCACTTTCCACAGATGCCAGGGTTTTAACCCTTTATTCATATTTTTCCTTTCAGAAAAGCAGATTTCCTGCGCATCTCACTGTTAAATATTGCAGATTTTATGGTAGCAAACTCTAGGAGTGTCAGTTATTGCAAGGATGAGAGAACAAAAGTAATTGTGCTCCATTATATCCATAATTCTCAATAGATGCCAGGTTTTTAACCCTTTATTCATATTTTTCCTTTCAGAAAAGCAGATTTCATGCACATCTCACTCTTAAATACTGCAAATTTTCTGATAGTAAACTCTAGGAGTGTTAGGTAGTGCAAAGATGAGAGAACAAAAGTAATTGTGCTCCACTGTATCCATAACTCTCGACAAATGCCAGATTTTTAACCCTTGATCATATTTTTCCTTTCAGAAAAGCAGATTTCCTGTACATCTCACTGTTAAATATTGAAGATTTTATGGCAACAAACTCTAGGAGTGTCAGTTATTGCAAGGATGAGAGAACAAAAGTAATTGTGCTCCATTATATCCATAATTCTCAATAGATGCCAGGTTTTTAACACTTTATTCATATTTTTCCATTCAAAAAAGCAGATTTCATGCACATCTCACCCTTAAATATTGCAGGTTTTCTGATAGTAAACTCTAGGAGTGTCAGTTATTGCAAGGATGAGAGAACAAAGTTGTAATTATACCAGTATCCATTACCAAGTAATTGTGCTCCACTGTATCCATAGCTCTCGACAAATGCCAGATTTTTAACCCTTGATTCATATTTTTCCTTTCAGAAAAGCAGATTTCTTGTGCATCTCACTCTTAAATATTGCAGATTTTATGGTAGCAAACTCTAGGAGTGTCAGTTATTGCAAGGATGAGAGAACAAAGTTGTAATTATACCAGTACCCATTACCAAGTAATTGTACTCCACTGTATCCATAACTCTCAATGGATGCCAGGTTTTTAACCCTTTACTCATATTTGTTGTGGCACTTTCAGAAAAGCAGATTTCCTGCGCATCTCACTCTTAAATATTGCAGATTTTATGGTAGCAAACTCTAGGAGTGTCAGTTATTGCAAGGATGAGAGAACAAAATTGCAATTGGGCTCCACTGTATCCATAAATCTCAATGGACGCCACGTTTTAACCCTTGAGTCATATTTTTCCTATTGCTTCCAGAAAATCAGATCTCATGCACATCTCACCCTTAAATATGCAAATTTTCTGACACCAAACCCATTGCAGGGCTGAGAGAACAGAACAGGAACACTGAGAAATGACTGCTAAAAATAGAGCAGTCGGGAGAGAGGAAGGATGTGGGAGGAAAGGAGATGAAGGAGAGATTATTTCAAAGCTTTTAGTGAGGCTTTGAGAGCGAGCTGTAAAAACCCTGCACAACAGAAGGTGAGAGCACCTCCTGGATGAGTCAATCCAAGGGAGATTTGTGCCCTCAGGTTTGGAGAGAGGTGAATCAGTTCCGTTAGAAAAAGCCACGGAGCCACCAAATGATGCCTGAGGATTTAAGGTTTTGTATTTTCCCTCAGATCCTGTCCCTGCCCACCAAACCACCACCATCAACTGCCTCAATCTCCCACCATGCTGGAGAAATGAGCCCTTTGGGTGGCCATTTTCTCCTGCCAATAAAATGGTTTTCCCATTTTGGGCAGACACAACAATTCCTCTCCAGGATTTCAGCTTCTCTATTTTCCAACTATCTGTAATTCTGTGGATCTTTAGGGCATAACTCTGAACTCCACACCCAGTGTGAGCTGCTGCTCTCCCCTTTGGGGCAGACACAACAATTCCTCTCCAGGCCTGGGAACCAAGGACACCTCACTGCCTCAGTATGACCATGTCTGAGGGTGAGGGAAGAGATGAGGATCTGACTCCATGTTTCAGAAGGCTTGATTTATTATTTTATGATATATATTATATTAAAACTACACTAAAAGAGTAGAAGAAAGGATTTCATCAGAAGGCTGGCTAAGAATAGAAAAAGAAGGAATGATAACAAAGGCTTGTGGCTGGGACAGAGAGTCTGAGCCAGCTGACTGTGATTGGCATTAATTACAAACAACCACACAAGACCAATCATAGATGCCCCTGTTGCATTCCACAGCAGCAGATAACCATTGTTTGCATTTTGTTCCTGAGGCCTCCCAGCTTCTCAGGAGGAAAAATCCTAAGGAAAGGATTTTTCATAAAATATGTCCGTGACACAGCTCCTATGGGAAAGCTGTGCCAGCACCTGTTGTTTTGATTTTTTAAGTTTTTTTAAGCTTTTTGATGTTTACATTCTTGTAACAAACTTTTTTACACACTTTATGTAAATAACTTACTGTTTTGTATTTTTTATGGAAGAGGAGAAATTTGATAGACTGTTTGTTTAGTGTCATTGGAGAGGTGGCACTGTCACCCTCCAATCTACTGTTACTTTCAGAAATTTATGCATGTTAGAATCAAAAATTAAAAATGCTCTTTTTACCTTGAAAGAGCTGTGTCGTGTTATTTTGTATCCTATAACTCCAAGGGCCCATAAATCAGAGATAAAGGAGAGCACAGGGCAGAGATCAGCACCCAGCCCTCGCTCTGGACCGTTGTGTCCCACGTGGGAGTGTCCCGTGTCACTGTCGCTGCAGTTCCAACTGCATCTTTATTACCTGCTAATTAGGGCTAGACAGGAAATGCTGTTCCTGATAATCCATGTTCCACAGACCCTCCCTGCAACAGCCGTTGAAGTACATTTGGGAAACGTGTGAAAAAAAATAAATTAATAATATAAAATGAATTATAAAAATAAATATAAAATAATAATAATGTCAAATTAAATTAATAATATAAAATAAATTATATACATAAATATAAAATAATAATATAAAATAAAAGAAATTATATAAAATAAATTATATAAATAAATAAATATAAAATAATAATATTGAACTAAATTGCTAATAATAAATAATTTCTTTTTTGTGTTTGGCTCAGCTGCCTCGAGGAACAGGGGATACTAGAGCCGAGAAAACCCCCTTTGAGCAATTAGTGTGTAATTACTGTACAAACCCCTTCAAGGTCTTTTTCAACCTCAATAATTCCATTTTTCCGTGTTAGTTTTGGTAGATTGGGACAGGTGAGGTGCTTGGGAGGGGAGCACTGGAGCTCCTACTTTGCATTTTTCTGTCTGTCCATGCCTGTGGAAGGGAATTGAAGGGGTGCAGGCTGCCCCCACTGTAAGGTCTGGTTTTGATGGATCAATTAATGAGGGTATGGATCAATTAATGCAAGTATGGATTAATTATTGAGGGTATGGATTAATTATTGAGGGTATGGATTAATTGTTGAGGGTATGGATTAATTGTTGAGGGTATGGATTAATTAATCCACCTGCTGCTGGTGTCTTCCAGCAGGTCTGGAAGAACAGGACAAATAGCAAAGTGAAACCTCCTCTGTCCATTGGCCCTTCAGTGTCAGAAAGGTGGCCCAGGGTGTGTGCAGGGCAGGGCAGGGCACAGCTGGGTCCCCTCGGTGTCCCTGTGCTGGGGACCTGTCCTGCCATTGTCCCCTCGGTGTCCCTGTGCTGGGGACCTGTCCTGCCATTGTCCCCTCTGTGTCCCTGTGCCAGCTCCTTGTCCTGCCATTGTCCCCTTGGTGTCCCTGTGCTGGAGACCTGGCCCAGCATTGTCCTCATCATTGTCCCCATGCCAGGTACCCGTCCTGTTGTTGTCCCTCCGTTGTCCTCGTGCTGGGTTCCTGCCCCAGCCTTGTTGCCATGTTGTCCCCGTGCCAGGTATCTGTCCCATCATTGTCCCTGCATTGTCCCCATGTCAAGTATCTGTTCCAGCCTTGTCCCAGTTATTGTCCCCATGCCAGGTACCTGTCCCAGCATTGTCCCCTCGGTGTCCCTGTGCTGGGTGCCTGTCCCAGCACTGTCCCCATCATTGTCCCAATGCCATGTACCTGTCTCATTGTTGTCTCCCCATTGTCCTCATGCCAGGTACCTGCCCCAGCATTGTCCCCATCATCATCCCCAAGCTGGCTCCCTGTCCCAGCATTGTCCCCAGGCTGTCCCTGTGCTGGGGACCTGTCCCAGCATTGTCCCCAGGCTGTCCCTGTGCTGGGGACCTGTCCTGCCATTTCCCCATCATTGTCCCCATGCCAGGTACCTGTCCCAGCCTTGTCCCCTTGTTGTCCCCAAGTCAGGTCCCAGCACTGTCCCTTCATTGTCCCCATGCCAGGTATCTGTCCTGTTGTTGTCCCCCCCCATTGCCCTCATGCCAGGTCCCTGTCCCAGCCTTGTCCCCAGGCTGTCCCCGTGCCGGGTCCCTGTCCCTGGTCCCTGGTCCCTGTCGCTGTCCCTGTCCCATCGGCAGGGAAGGAGGGATGGCATCCCCCCGAGCTGTGCTCTGAGCACTGCTGCCATCCAGAGCCTGCTCAGCTCAGCTGCACTCGGGCTCTGCTGCTGCTGCTCCTCCAGGTAAGGCAGGGAATCAGAGGTGCCATAAATGAGGTTCCAAAAAGCTCCAGTTCCCAGCCACAGCTGGAGCAGGAATGGTTTCATTTTGTATTTTCTGTCCTCCCCCAGTCTGGCTTCAATGAGGGCAACATGATCTCATCAAAGAGCTGCAGGAGATCCCTGCTCACAGACTTGCATTTTTATCACCTTATTATTAAATGTCTCGTTATTATAAAACCTATTATTAAATGTAAATTAAATGTCTCTTCTTATGAAATGTATGAAAAGCAGGATTAATTGTGGCTGCTGGGAAGGGAAGGGAAGGGAAGGGAAGGGAAGGGAAGGGAAGGGAAGGGAAGGGAAGGGAAGGGAAGGGAAGGGAAGGGAAGGGAAGGGAAGGGAAGGGAAGGGAAGGGAAGGGAAGGGAAGGGAAGGGAAGGGAAGGGAAGGGAAGGGAAGGGAAGGGAAGGGAAGGGAAGGGAAGGGAAGGGAAGGGAAGGGAAGGGAAGGGAAGGGAAGGGAAGGGAAGGGAAGGGAAGGGAAGGGAAGGGAAGGGAAGCCCAGAGTTACTGTCGGTGTCATTCCATGACACCATGGTGTGCTTTGCTCCATCCCTGCATGTGCCCCTGTCCTCACGGTGCCCTGTGCACGTTCCTGCGGCGTTCCTGGCAATCCTGGAGCTCAGGAAATCCCTGTGGACCCAGCGAGCCCCGGCTCTGCCAGGGAGGGGGGATCCAGCAGTAATTACTCCTCCTGCCGTGTCTAATCAGTGTTGGGGAATTCACAACGCCAGAGCCACAGGAGGGAGCCAAATACTTTGTTCTTAAGGAAGAAGAAAATCACCTTTGTGTTCGGTGCCTTCAACGCGTGATGAGAGGTGAAAAGAAGGGAAAAATGATGGCAACTTTTAAAAACATCCGTGGAGCTTCATGTGGAGGGAATTCAGATTTCTCCTGGAGATTAACCTGAAAGAATTCAGGGACAAAAGATCATCCTGAGATATTTTATACAATCACATAGTGGAACCATGGAATCCCAGGATGGTTTGAGTGGGAAGGGACCTTAAACCTGCTGAGTGCCACCCCTGCCATGGGCAGGAACACCTCCCCTGTGCCAGAGGCCGGGAAAGCAGCCTGGGATCTGGGAACCTCCTCCTGGGCCTTGTTTGGATTTTTTCCCTCTAAACAAAGCTCCAGTTTGGTTTGTGGCTGTTGCTGGATGAGGAAAGTACAAAGCAAGGAAAGCTTTCAACAGACTAAAAATAAACTCTGTTATTGTCATTTTTAATGAATATTTCACAGAAGGATGGGATTTCTTCAGCTTCACTGGAAATACTGGCACAACTTTTCCATACTAAAAGAAATCCACAATTTTTTATTTGTTTTTATTTTTTTATTTGCTGAACGCCATTAGTTTTTCAGCTGTTTGCTGATATGTGACATTGCCTTGGGATCTTCAACAAGAGCTTGGGCACACATTTGCTTTTGCTCTGGGCTGGAGGGACCTTCCCAGCTCAAAAGCTGATCCCTGTTATCTGCATCCCAAAGTGATAACACCAAGGGACAATCCATCCATCCATCCATCCATCCATCCATCCATCCATCCATCCATCCATCCATCCATCCATCCCTCAGCCCCAGCTGGGATAACCACAAGGAATGACCTGTTCTTGTTTGCTGTCACCATTAAAGAGGTGGTTGGAGCTGGACGTTGGCAAATCTCCCCCTTCCCTCCCATCTCCCTGAGTAATGCCAGAGGGATTGAATTCCAAATCCATATTTCCTGAAGTGGATGGAAAATGGGATTGTGCCTCTCACTGGAGAGCAGCAAAAGCATCCCAGCTCCTCCAGGAACATCCACGGGATGCTGGGGAGACAAAACAAAGGGTGTTTCATCCATTTGAGCAGTGATAATGAACTCATTTGGGACAGCCAAAGTACCCCCACACAAAAATGCACCAGAACAAACAACCAGGGAATATTCTGTACATAATTCAGAACAGCCACGGGATGGAAAAGAAAATAGACATGTCCTGGGCAATGTTTTTTCATATGTACAAGGAATACATTCCTTTCCCCTGTGCTGGAGTTATGAATTTGTCAGGGTTCACGTTTTTCCTTTTATTATTTCTCATCCTTAAAGGTCATCAGGCTCTAAAAGCCCAGCCTGGCTGTGCCTGTGCTCTGATCCAGCAAACCCCACAGGGCCAAGGACTCAACCCCTGAGTGGGACCAGGGGGATCCCCCTGCTGTGCCCTCAGGATCTGGGGTGGGGATTCAATCCTGACCAGGACCAGGGGGATCCCCCTGCTGTGCCCTCAGCTTCTGGGGTGGGGATTCAACCCTGAACAGGCCAAGATGGATCCCCCTGCTGTGCCTTCAGGATCTGGGGTGAGGATTCCATCCCCCTGAACAGGCCAAGATGGATCCCCCTGCTGTGCCTTCAGGATCTGGGGCGGGGATTCAATCCTGAACAGGCCAAGATGGATCCCCCTGCTGTGCCCTCAGCTTCTGGGGTGGGGATTCAATCCCGAACAGGCCAAGATGGATCCCCCTGCTGTGCCCTCAGCTTCTGGGGTGGGGATTCAATCCCGAACAGGCCAAGATGGATCCTCCTGCTGTGCCCTCAGCTTCTGGGGTGGGGATTCAATCCTGAACAGGCCATGATGGATCCTCCTGCTGTGTCTCAACTTCTGGGGTGAGGATTCAAACCCCTGAAAGGAACCAGGGGGATCCCCCTGCTGTACCCTCAGCTTCTGGGGCGAGGATTCAATCCTGAACAGGCCAAGATGGATCCCCCTGCTGCACCCACAGGATGTGGGGTGAGGATTCAATCCCCTAAAAGTGACCAGGAGGATCCTCCTGCTGTGCCCTCCCCTCAGGTTCTGGGGTGAGGATTCAATCCCCTGAAAGGGGCCAGAGGGATCCCCCTGCTGTGCCCTCAGGTTCTGGGATGAGGCTTTAACCACCTGAACAGGACCTGATGGATCTTCCAGCCCTGCCCTCAGTTTGTGGGGTGAGGATTCAAACCCCTGAAATGGACCAGGGAGATCCTCCTGCTGTGCCCTCAGGTTCTGGGGTGAGGATTCAACCCTGAACAGGACAAGATGGATCCTCCTCCTCTGCCCTCTCCTCAGCTTGTGGGGTGAGGATTCAATCCCCTGAACAGGACCTCATGGATCCTCCTGCTCTGCCTCAGTTTCTAGAGTGAGGATTCAATCCTGAACAGGCCAAGATGGATCCTCCTGCTGTGCCGTCACATTCTGGGGTGAGGATTCAATCCCCTGAATGGGAAAAGATGGATCCTCCTGCTGTGCCCTCAGGATCTGAGTGAGGATTCCATCCCCCTGAACAGGCCAAGATGGATCCTCCAGCTCTGCCCTCAGGTTCTGGAGTGAGGATTCAACGCTCTGAAAAGGACCTGATGGATCCTCCTGCTCTGCCCTCACATTCTGGGGTGAGGATTTAATCCTCAACAGGACCAGGTGGATCCTCCTGCTGTGCCCTCAGATTCTAGGGTGAGGACTCATTCCCCTGAACAGGACTGATGGATCCTTCTGCTCTACCCTCAGGTTCTGGATGAGTGGCAGGATGGATTCTGGGAACAGCAGGGCTGGGATTCCATGGAACCCATGGCATCATTCATGGCAGAATCGTGGGATATCCTGAGCTGGAAGGGACCCCTGGGATCATTGATCCCGCACAGACACCCCAAAATCCCACTCTGGGCATCCCTGGCAGCGCTGTCCAAACCCTCCTGGAGCTGTGGCAGCCTCGGGGCCGTGCTCATTCCCTGGGGAGCCTGGGCAGTGCCAGCACCTCTGGGGGAAGAGCCTTTCCCAAAATCCAGCCTGACCCTCCCTGGCACATTCCCAGCCATCCCTGGCTCCTGTCCCTGCCCCACAGAAGGAATTCCTTGGCTGCTCCAAGGTCTCCCCTGTCTGGGGCTCTCAGCAGGGTGGGGAAGGAGCTCTCATGTCCCAAATCCCTGAGCACAGAGTCCCCTCAGCAGTGCCACAAGCTGCCACTGCAGGGATCTGAGGACTGTCCTGCAGCAGGTGCTTCTTGCTCAAAGAAATGAATCCACAGGGAGTTGCTTTATTTTAAAGACACATTAAAGAGCCAAATTAGGTTTTTCTTTGAGCAGCAACGAGTTCAGCCTGCACAAAATGTGCTCCAATACTTTAATTAAGAAGAGGCAGTGAGTTGAAATGAGCTCTAATCACCCAGTGCACCCAGAGTAAGTTTTTTTTCCTATTGGAAATTTCACCAGGCTCCTCTGGGGGAAGAGCCTTTCCCAAAATCCAACCTAAAACCCCCTGGCACAGCTCCATCCATTCCCTCAGGGGCTGTCACTGCCCACCAGCCCACCCCAAACCATCAACTCCCTCAATCTCCCACCACCCTGCAGAAATGAGCCCTTTGGTTGGCCATTTTCTCCTGGCAAATAAAAGCTGTGGCACAAGAGGCAAACCCTGAGAACTGAGAGATCCAACACGAAGGGAGATATGGATCCTGCTCCTCACACAGCCTGTGCAGTGCAGTGAGATTTTCCTGCCTGTTTTCAGCCCTCAGATGGGAGTTTTGGAGCAGTGTGGAGGAGCTGGGTGCTGAGTGTGGCATTTTCTCCCTCTGGGGGAAGAGCCTTTCCCAAAATCCAGCTTTTCCCTGATCCCTAGCTATTCCCTCAGGGGCTGTCACTGCCCACCAGCCCACCCCAAACCCCCACCATCAACTCCCTCAGTCTCCCACCATGCTGGAGAATGAACTGACAGATCCAACACAAAAGGAGGATCTGTATAGATCCTGCTCCTCACACAGCCTGTGTGTCACCGTTGAGCAAGAAATGACACAGATTCACTGCAAGGCTGGTTTGCAAAAGAGCAGCTTTAATACAAAATTTCTCTTCTTTTATAGATGCATTTGACTAGATTTCTACTTGATTGGCTAATTAACAAAAACTCTCTCACAAACAGTCCTGGAGAAGAACAGAAAGAGTAGGAAAACACGGGTTGTTTATACTAACAAGTTATCATTGTTCTTCTACAACTCCCTAAAAAGTCTCCCAAGCCCACAGTGAGCACACAAAGCCATTTGCTCACTCTCTGACCAGGCTGTTGCCCCCACCCCTGTGCAGTGAGGTTTTCCTGCCTGTTCCAGCCCTCAGCTGGGTGCTTTGGGCAGTGTGGAGGAGCTGGGTGCTGAGTGTGGCGTTTGCTCCCTCAGTTCCAGAATTCAGGCTGGGTGGTGGAACACGACTGTGCCCTGGCTGAGGTGTGCACGGGGGCTCCCCCAGGATCCATCCCAGGTGAAAATGGAGCTGTGTAAATCCAGGCCTTGCTGCTGCCCCAGGTCAAGCCCTGGATTCACCAGATTTTACCAATTCAGTGCTGCCCAAGGGTGATTTGCTGTAGATGATGTTCCTTTGCTGAGACTGAAAGAGGTTCCAGGCTGCCCCATCCTCCCCCAAGAGCCTCAATCTTCAGATCCAGCCAGGGGAGGCCACACAGGTGGTGGCTTTGCCTTGGAGCTCCATCTCCACTCTTTGTATCCCACTCTGACACCAGCACTTGGCCACTGATTTATTTTTTTAAACATTCCTAATGGACATTAAAGACAATTAATGGACATCAGTGGACATTAATGGACAATTAATGGACATCAATGGACAATTTTTAGGAAAGTGTGGGTGCTCTGGGCATCTCCACAAAGGCCAGACCGCCCAGCTTGCCCAGGTCCCCTGTGCTGCTCCTGTTTGCAGCTTTATCCTGGAGTAAACCCTCTTTACAAACATTTTGTGAGCCCCAAAGTCCTCCCCTCTAACTGGGAGGGAGGAAAAGGGGTTTTAAGCCCCTTGCATGGGCTTGGTTGTACTTTTTTCCTAAATCTCAATGATTTTGCTTTCAGGTCCCTGCTGGAAGCCGTTCTGTGCTGAGGGTGGCACAGGTGGGGTTGATCTGCAGGTACTTCCAGCCATCCCCAGCAGTGCAAGATCCATCCCTGTGCCCCTGCAGTTTGCTCTGTGGTGGTGGGGATTCTGGAGGGGGAATCCACATTTTCCAGCCAGGTCTGGATGCACCCCTGGGCTAAAATCCCCTCTGGAGAGAAAACTGTGCTGTGCTGCCCCTCACTTGTTATTAATCATCTGCCTGCGTCAGAAGTGCAACCCTGAGCCTCTGCTCTGACAGCAGACAGAGCGAGCAGCCTTACAAGAAGGAGCTTGTGTAAGAGGAGGAGGGATTTGGGAACCTTTTGGCCGAGTTGATTTGTCCAAAAAACGCTTTGGACCAGAAGGTTTCAGGGAAATGGCACCTTCTGGCCCAAAAATGCTCAAATCCCATCCCAAATTCTGGGATGGCTGAGCTCAGGTTTGATAGTAAATCCCAGGTCCAGGAGTCTCCATCTTGTTGTGATTTCCAGGGAGACACAAATCAGAGAGGGACTCGTGTTCCTGTGAGCAGGGTCATGTTTGTTGTTTGAAGCCAGCTAGAATGTGCTGTAATTCATTTGCTTCATTGTTCTGGGCTTTGTTTGCCCTCCTTTTCTCATTTTATTCTCTCCCCCCAAAGCAAAAGCAAACACTTGCACTGCTGTGTGAGGCACTGGGAACGTCCTGTCCCCTCGAGGCACCAATAAGACCAAGATTAATTTTTATCCTGACTCTACGGAGCCAGAATCCCAAAAGGCATCAGCTGGAGAGCCACACTGGGCTTTTTTCCCAGTTTAAGGAATAACAAGGTGTGTCCAGGCCTAAAATAACTCTTTTATTGCAGTTCTAGAGCACAAAACCAGGCTCAACCCTTTCTTGCTTTGGTTTTGAGGCTCTCCCAGCGAAACCATGGCTGGCCCAGCTTTGGATATTGGACAGTGCAGTGTCCAATTTTTATGGAACATCCCCATGGAAGAACTGGGGATGATAAAGGACATTAAAGACAACTTTGGGTTGATGGCAAAATGCCCCAAGAGCTCAAGAATTGGCCCTAAATTGGTCACAGCTGAAGAAGAGATCTGAGTTGGAGCTACAGAGGGAAGGGAATTGGCTGGAAATGGGGTTTGTGCTTCCAGAGTGGGGGATCCATCCGTGTGCTGAAAGGCTCTTTGCTCCTGGGAATCTCAGATATTTCAGGGATGAGGGGGAGGCAGGGAAGCTTCTGGTCCCCCCCATCATCTGTTGGGAGACTGGGAATAAAACACAGCCAAAGTCACTCAGAAGACTGGTGACAGCAACTAAATTTGGGTTCATTTTCTCCCTTTTTGGTTTAAAACTGGTGAAGCTCTTCAGAAGTTTCTCCTCTGCTTTAGAATTTGGGGTTGGGAGGAGGTGGAAAATGGGAAGTCAGCAAGGAGAGGAAAGAGTTCTGCCTAAATCCCCCAGATTAATTGTTGAGCTTCTCTGTGGGGTTTAAGTCCGTGGTTACAACTCAAAGCTTTTCTACTGGAGGCCAAGATGTGAGATGGAAAGATGATCCAAAGCATCAAAAGAGAGGATGGATTAAATGGAGAATAAAAAGGGAAAGAAATGAGGAACTTGTGTGGTTGCGTGCTAGGAGCTTTGGAAAATCACGCTCAAATTGGAAGCATGTGCTCTAGAAAGTTACAACATAGGTATTGCAAAAAATGCATTTTTCCCAGAGGAAAGGGAGGAATTGGGATTCAGAATTATGAAATTATCTGGGGCACAGCTCTGGCCCTGTGCACAGGAGAGCAAAGTGTGGATGGAGATCAAGGAGGGGATGGTCCAGCGCAGAGGTAACCTGGGCAGCTCCAGTGGGGAGGAGGCATCACTTCCATGGAACAGGAGAGAGCTGGGATGGAGAAGGACTCAGGTTCAGGGCTCAAGGGGGCAATTCCTGGTCCAATTCCGAGTTCAGAGACATCCCCAGTGTCTGTTTGAGTCCCTGCTGAGGCTGAGAGTGGCTCCCACACAAGTGAGGTTGGAATGATTGTGGTTGTTCGTTTGGTTCCCTGTGTGCCATGCTCAGGGGATGTATCAGTGAGAAGAGAGGGAGCTGGGGCCTTGGGGATGCAGAAATCCATGGCTGGGAAGGGCCCTGCCCTCCTTCCTGTCAAAGAGATGACCAAACTCAGCATCTCCAGCTCCAGAACATACCCTGGGCTAAAATTCGGAGCCACCTGTAGCAAGTTCTGAGCAGGAGGATTGGGGAAGGAGGAAAGAATCCAGAGCTGGATCTGGAGATTGAAACCAAGAATTGGGAACATCTGGAAGGGGCTCTCCCATCCCTTCCCCATGAGCAGAGCTGGAGCAGGAGCTCCCGTCCGTGTCTCTGTCCAGCACTTCCCTCCAGCACAGATATTCCTGCTGTGCTTTGGCAGCCAGGATTCCCAGGTCATTTTTGGTGTTTAAAAACACCACAGAAATCTGTGTCCATGCTATTCCCAGCCTGGAAGAGGCAGCTGACTTGGGAGGAATAAGGAATGGAAAGTGGAAAGCAAAATGGAGAGATTTCCTGGAGAAATACACATTTCAGGATGTATAGGGAGCTCGTGGAACCCCAGGTTTGGGTAGGAAGGGACCTCAAATTCACCCAGTTCCAACCAGGGACACCTTCCACTGTCCCAGGCTGCTCCAAACCGTGTCCAGCCTGGCCTTGGGCAGGGAATCCTGGAATGGTTGGGGTTGGAAAGGATCTTAAAACTCATCCCATTCACCCCTGCCATGGCAGGGACACCTCCCCCTGTCCCAGATTGCTCCAGCCTGGCCTTGGACATTGCCAGGGATCCAGGGGCAGCCACAGCTCCTCTGGGAATTCCATCCCAGCCCCTCCCCACCCTCACAGGGAGGAATTCCTTCCCAATATCTCATCATCAGCTCATGTACATCAGCATTTCTCCGGTGGAATCGACAAACCCAGAGACCTCAGCTCAATCCCAGGCCATGTTTCCAAGTCAAAAGCCTTAAAAAATGGAGCTGTCTCCTAATCTGAAGATGGTGAGTTTGATCCTCACACAGGGCACCCAATCCGCTGAAACCTCCCTTGTGGGTCCCCCTGATGGGGAGACCCCTAAAAAGTTCTGTGCCAGCAATGAGAGATGGATTCTTGCATTTTTTGGTCTTCAGGTTGTTGTTTATTCTTCCCTTATTAAAATCTCAGCACTCTGTCTGCACCTCAGGGTACAGAGGAGGCACCAGAAGTCACCAGACCCAGATTCAAGCTCTTTTAAAGCTGTTTTGTCCAATTAACTCTTGGATGTATTTTATTTCCACCTCCCTACCAATAACTCATTATTTGTCTGTCCAACATCTGCACTGAGGTTCTTTCTAATGCATCCCCTGTGCCCCCAGCACTGCAGGAAATGGAGCAGGTGAAGAACAAGAAGGGGATCAGACAGTGCCCAAAATCCTCCAGCTTGGCTCCTGCCCACCCCCAAACTAAAAACCCAAAACTTTTCCCTCCATCCTAAACTTTTTCTTCCATCCTAAACTTTTTCTTCCATACAAAGCTTTTTCCATACTAAAAACCCGAAGTTTTTCACCCTGTGCTAAACTCCACCACAACCCATTTCACACACTCGCAGATTCCCATTCATCCCAAAGTTTTGGAGGCTTTCTCCATGGATGAAGGTTAAAAGCAGTTTTCTCCTGGAGGTCAGGACAACTCAGGACAGGCAGAAAAATCTCCCCTTTGCCCTGGGTTCCAGCATTTGGAGGTTTTTGGGGGGAAGTGACAGAGAGGGAAATGGGGAGGGAAATCCAACCCTGGGCAGGCACTGGGAAAGGGGGAAAAGAACCAAGAGAAGAGGCAGAGACCAAAGGAAAAGGATGGAAAAAGTGAGAGATGCTCAGAATTCAAGTACAACAGCAGGAGAAGAGTTTTGCCACATGTTCAGTGGAGCTGATGCCATGAAAAAGTAAAATACTTTTAAATTAGGAATCAAAATTAGAGCAATTAATAAGGAGGGAGTTCATTTAATTGGAATGTTCAAAGTTCTTAGGGTGAATTATGGTCACAGACTCTGCAGCATCCTGGCTGGCAGCTCAGGTTTTGCTATAAAATCATTTAAATTCTTCCACTTTATCCCTGGGAGCAAATCTACCTTGGGGGACCTTGGAATCCTTGAGGAATCCAGGAATTTGCTGTGATTCCCATTCCCCACTGGCTGTTCCCAGCACTGCCTTCAGGATTTTCCCCCGAGCCCAAGTCCAAGGTTGGATCCAGGTCTTTCTAATTTTAGCCCAGTGGAATTCCTAGAAGCCAGAGAGAATTGACTTTCACACAAGAATCTCCTTTGTTTACACACCAGGCTTCTCTGTTCAGTCAACAAAACCTGGTTTTTATTAAGTTCCCCTGGAAAAATTAAAAGGAAAAAAGAGAGAGACATTTAAAATTAAAGGAAAAAATGTTTGGTTTGAGTGTTTGGGTGAAATCTGGGGGTGGGATGTTGGTGAGCTCAGAATGTTAATGAGAGATCAAAGCTTTTATTTTTAATAAATTAAAGGTTATCAAATTCCACAGAGTTTTCTAGGCTGAGAGTACCAGAGGATTCCAGGTGGGAAGGGACATGTGCAGGGTTCTAATCTCACATAAAAGGATAAATAACGAGTTGCTCGGGTGGAATTCCAAGTTCAAGTTCAAATTTGATTTTTCCTTGTTTTCTGTTACCAGGTGCCTTTTGCTCTAGCTTTAACTTAGGGAGTCAATACATTCCCATTAATGGGATTTATCTGCCTCAATCCGCATTAAACAGTGGGGTTTTCATGGGGCTCCTTCCAGATGGATAAAAAGGAAGGACAGAGGAGAATTCCCAAGGATCTGCCTGGCTGCATAAACCAGGAATTTAAATCCCTGGCGCCTTCCAGATGGGTAAAAAGGAAGGACAGAGGAGAACTCACAAGGATCTGCCTGGCTGCATAAACCAGGAATTTAAATCCTGTTACACTGGGTAAATGAGCACAGATGGCAGAAATCAATGAGGGAGATCATTATGGGATTAAAGATGATCCCGTTCCACCCCTGCCATGGCAGGGACACCTCCCACTGTCCCAGGTGCTCCAAGCCCTGTCCAGCCTGGCCTTGGGCGCTGCCAGGGATAGGGCACCTCTTCCATTAACCCATAGGAAGCAAGAAAGGGAAAAAACCACCCAAATCAAAATGGAATTATCATTCCCAAATACCCAGGGTGACCCTGGGATCAGCCACACCATTCCAGGGCATGGATTTGCTGTTTCCACCTTCCCTTGTGGAAGTGAAATGAGCTGGGGCAGAGCGGTGCTGGATGGGAGGGAGGGAGGAAATAAAGAAAATAAAGCACTGCAGGAGGAGATTTCAAATCCAAACAGAGAAAATGGATTTTGGTTCAAACCTGGTGATTCCCATCTGGGCTGCTGGAGCATTACCTGAGTTCAAGTTTCACTTTCACAAATGTCCCTTTTGTGACATCAGCAACTAAAGATCAATTACCTGAGTGTGCCTAATTGCAGGGGTCACGCTCAGGGCTGGGCTTTCATTTTCCACCCAGCTGTTATTTCTGCCTCTTTTATTTCCCCTTTCTCCTTCAGCAATGGCATTTGCATTCCTTTTAGCCAAATACCAAGGTTAAACTAAAAATAATCCTGCCCATCAGTTTTAGATTAGGCCTAGGGCAGGCCCAGCTTTACAGTAAACGTGGGGGTCAGGGTTGCTCTGCTCTGCCAGGAACTGCTCCAGTTTCAGCAATGACATTAATGAGCTTTTTAGCAGCATCTGAAGGCATTTCTGATTGCCAAGTGACTGTTATTAATCACTGCATGAATCCACCTTCTATCAGGAAAAACGAGGGTGTTTGGGAATGGTTTCCTCTCCTGAAGCTGAGAAGGGTTTGAAACTTGTGCCATTCTCAGCACATCCTCAAATCCCAGTTCCTTTGAAAACAGTGGGATAATGCTTGTGATAATGCTGGGAGTGTCCAAGGGCAGCTTGGGCAGGGCTTGGAGCAACCTGGGGCACTGGAAAATGTCCCTGACCATGGCAGGGGAGGGGTGGGATGGTCCTTAAGGTCCCTTCCAGCCCAAACCTTTCTGGGATTCTGGGATTCTCTAATTTCGGGATTTTCTGATCCTGGGATTCTCTGATTACCTAAATCTCTGGTTCTCTGATTATCTAAATCTCTGGTTCTGGGATTTTCTGATTACCTAAATCTCTGAGTCTCTGATTACCTAAAACTCTGGTTCTCTGATTATCTAAATCTCTGATTCTGGGATTTTCTGATTATCTGACTCTTGGATTCTGGGATTCTCTGATTCCCTGATTCTGGGATTCTGGGATTTTCTGATTCTGGAATTTTCTGATTCTGGAATTTTCTGATTCTGGGATTCTCTGATTATCTAAATCTCTGATTCTGGGATTCTCTGATTCTGGGATTCTGGGATTTTCTGATTCTGGGATTCTCTGATTACCTAAATCTCTGATTCTCTGATATCTAAATCTCTGATTCTGGGATTTTATGATTCTCTGAGTCTGGGATTTTATGATTCTCTGAGTCTGAGATTCTCAGATTCTGGGATTCTCTGATTCTGGGATTCTGAGATTCTCTGATTCTGGGATTCTCTGATTCTCTGATGATCTAAATCTCTGATTCTGGGATTCTCTGATTCTGGGATTCTGGGATTTTCTTATTCTGGGTTTCTCCGATTCTCTGATTCTGGTATTCTCTGATTCCCTGATTCTGGGATTTCCTGATTCTGGGATTCTGATATTTTCTTAGTCTGGGTTTCTCTGATTCTCTGATTCTGGGATTCTCTAAATCTCTGATTCTGTTTATCACCTTTGTGTTCCCAAGGTTGGAATCTCTAATCCTTGTGAATCCGAGTCACCTCCTGCAGGTTCATGAACATTCCTTTGCTTTTTCCCAGTGCAAGCCCAGATTTGGTGCTTTGGAAGCTCAGCCTGCAGGGCTGGATGTCACATTTTAAATTTTCTCTACTAACAAACTCTGACTCCCAAGAGAACACCACATTTGACCTAAAACTGTAGAGAAAGCTTCCAAAATTAATTAGCAACACTAAGGTTACAAGTGTATAGCTAATTAAATATATGTAATATCACTGAGTAAAAAACTTAGAGTTTAAAGTTTTAGAATATAGTAATATATACAAAGCAACATAAAAATTTTAGAGGAAAAATTAGTCTTTCTTCCTAACCTTCTTCCTTCTTCTCCTTGCATTTGGAAGGTATTTTATAATTAAATAAAAAAATTCTGCATTGCAGACTTCAAGTAATTAGTTATTGAGTTAAAAGTGAAAATACTTTAAGTGACATTTCTTAATTAAATAGTTTAACCTTTAAAAACCTTATAAAAATAAAAATATTTATATATGCTCTTACCAAATACTATATATACTATTGACATATATATGGTTAACTATAAAAATAGTTAACCATTTTATACCTTTTTAACAAAATACTAAAAAACTCACTACGGTGACACTTTAACATGAATTTAAAAAATAAATATCTAAAAAATAAACAGCCAAAAAAAATCTAACTATAAAAATAGTTAAACATTTTAAACCTTGTTAATAAAATACTAGAAAACTCACTACTGTGAGACTATAACATGAATTTTTAAAAAATAAACATCTGACTATAAAAATAGTTAACCATTTTAAACCTTGTTAAAATACTAGAAAACTCACTATTGTGAGACTATAACATAAATTTTAAAGACATAAACAACTATAAAAATAGTTAACTATATATAATAATAATAGTTACTATATATTATTATTATATATAATTATATACAATAATAATAGTTAACTAACTATAAAAATAGTTAACTATTTTAAACCTTGGTAGTAAATACTAGAAAACTCACTGCTGTGAGATTTGAACATAAATTTTAAAAAAATAAACATTTAAACCTAAACACAAAATCCTATCTCAAGAACTTCATTCTCTACCTGAACAAAAATAAAAAATAGAAAATAAAAAAAATTAAAATATAACTAAAAAATTAAACATAAAAATTAAAAAGAGAAATATAAAATTAAAATTAAAATAAAGGATAAAAAATAAAAAACATTTTAAATTAAAATAAGAAATATAAATAGAAAATAAAAATTAAAGATAAAAAATAAAAAATAGAAAATAAAACATAAAAGATAAAAAATAAAAATTAAAAATTAAAAAAGAAAACATGAAAATTAAAAAAGAAAAAATGTAAAATTAAAAGAAAATTAAAGATAAAAAATATAAAATAAAAATTAAAAATTAAAAAAGAAAACATGAAAATTAAAAAAGAAAAAATATAAAATTAAAAGAAAATTAAAGATAAAAAATATAAAATAAAAATTAAAATAAAATATTAAAAAACAAAAAAATTAAGGAAAAATACAAAATAAAAACAAAAAATAAAAGATAAAAAATAAAAGATAAAAATATAAATAAAATAAAATATAAATTTAAAAAATTTTTAAAGCAAAGCCCAGCAGCTGGGCCCAGGAGATTCCATGGGGAAGTGCTACTCCCCCTCGTGCAGAGTGCAGGGGTTCAAAGGAAGGTGTCACCAGGTGTGGCCCCACGAGGGAATTCAACCCAGCTCCAGCTCTGAAACCAGACCCTCCTTCAAAGGCCCCCAGGCCCGGAAGGCCGGAATCCCTGGGAAGGAATTGGTTTCACTGGGGCTCTTTCAAAAGGTCTCAGGATCCAAAGGATGAGATTATTTCTGATCCCTGGGGGAGAGAAAAGCTGAAACCTGGCTCTGGTTTAAAGGGGCTCTGGCTGTGAGGCAGGGCCAGACCCGTCCTCTCCCCTCGGGTTCTGCACTGGAACCAACCCAATTCCTGGTGCTCTGGCATCCAGGGAATCACAGAGTCACAGAATCACAGAGTCACAGTATCACAGAATCACAGAATTCACAGAATTCACAGAATCACAGAATCACAGAGTCACAGAATCACAGAGTCACAGAGTCACAGAATTCACAGAATCACAGAGTCACAGAATCACAGAATCACAGAATCACAGAATCACAGAGTCACAGAGTCACAGAATTCACAGAATCACAGAGTCACAGAATCACAGAGTCACAGAGTCACAGAGTCACAGAGTCTCAGAGTCACAGAATTCACAGAATTCACAGAATCACAGAGTCACAGAATCACAGAGTCACAGAATCACAGAATTCACAGAATCACACAATTCACAGATTCACAGAATTCACAGAATCACAGAATCACAGAATTCACAGAATCACGGAATTCACAGAATTTACAGAATCACAGAATTCACAGAATTCACAGAGTCACAGAATCACTGGGTTGGAAGAGACCTTCAAGCCCATCAAGTCCAACCCAGCCCCAGCACCTCAACTCAACCCTGGCACCCAGTGCCACATCCAGGCCTTGTTAAACACACCCAGGGATGGTGACTCCACCACCTCCATGGGCAGAACATTCCAGAACTTTATCACTCTTTCCATAAAATCTTTTCCAGAATATCCAACCTGAATTTCCCTTGGTGCAGCTCGAGGCTGTGTGCTCTGGTTCTGTCAGTGCTGCCCGGAGAAAGAAGCCAAACCCAGCTGAGCATACCCTAGGGAGCTGTGGAGAATGACAAGGTCACCCCTGAGTCTCCTTTTATGACAAGGTCACCCCTGAATCTCCTTTTCTCCAGGCTGAGCACCCCTGTGGGAACCCAGGACATTCCTCTGCCTGCTCTGAATGGCTCCAGCCCCTGCCAGGGGGCTCAGAGACCTTGGCACAGAGTCCAAGACCCCTCTGAGTTGATTTTGACCCGTGGAGCAAATTACCACCTTTGTGTGAAGAATTACAAGTCAAGAGAGAGTTTAAGTAGAATAATAGTTAGTTTGTCAGGGGGTGAAAAGTAGATTTTTGGGGTTTTTAGGTCCCAAGATGGAGGAATTTGGGCGTGCCCTGTCCTCCTTCTCCTTCTCCCTAGCCTCCGTGTTCTGGGTGATGCTGGCACTTTTGGATTGGTTTAAGGTAGAAGCTCACTGCCTAACATTGGTGATAGGTATTGGGGAATTAGTTTAAATAAAGTACATGTAGTTTTTAGTATAAAAAGCCAACACCACCCCAAGGGGGTCAGTGTGCCTCAACCCAACCTGCTGAACAGATCTTGGCGGGTCAGAGAAAGAATGTTCTGGATAAGAAACAATAAACAGCCTGGAGAACGAGAACAGAGAACCAGTACCATCCCCAGGGCAGCTCTGACTCTCTATAAAGGGCTGAAAACCGGGGTAAACTGCTTTAGAAAGGGCTGAAACCAGGGGATGAACCATCCCCAGGGCAGCTCTGACTCCTTAGAAGGGCTGAGACCAGGGGTAAGCCATCCTCAGGAGAGCTCTGACTATTTAGAAAGGGTTGAAACATCCCTGATCCAGAATTTTGGCTGAATATTTTATTAAACCATCCCCAGGTTAGCTCTGACTCTCTAGAAAGGGCTGAAACATCCCTCATCCAAAATTTGGCTGAATATTTTATTAAACCATCCCCAAGGCAGCTCTGACTCTTTAGATGGGCTGAAACATCCCTGATACAGAATTTTGGCTGAATATTTTATTAAACCATCCTCAGGTCAGCTCTGACTCTCTAGAAAGGGCTGAAACATCCCTGATGCAGAATTTTGGCTGAATTTTTTATAAAACCATCCCCAGGGCAGCTCTGAGTCTCTAGAAAGGGCTGAAACCAGGGATAAACCATCCTCAGGGCAGTTCTGACTCTTTAGAAAAGGCTGAAACCAGGGAATAAACCTTCCCCAGGGTAGTTCTGAGTCTTTAGAAAGGGCTGAAACATCCCTGATGCAGAATTTTGGCTGAATATTTTATTAAACCATCCTCAGGTTAGCTCTGACTCTAGAAAGGGCTGAAACATCCCTGATGCAGAATTTTGGCTGAATATTTTATTAAACCATCCCCAAGGCAGCTCTGACTCTTTAGAAGGGCTGAAACATCCCTGATCCAGAATTTTGGCTGAATATTTTCAATGAAAGGAGCTCCAGGCAGCCCAGGCTGAGTGTGGAGAGCCCAGCCTGGGCTCTGCTCTCTGCGCTTTCTCACAGATCCCAAAGAGGGACAGGAAAACGTGTCCAACGTTTCTTGGTGTGTTCAACGTGTTCAACGTTTCTTCATCTCCTTCATCTCCTCCAACTCCTCCATCTCCTCCATCTCCTCCATCTCCTCCATCTCCTTCATCTCCTTCATCTCCTCCATCTCCTTCATCTCCTCCATCTCCTCCATCATCTCCTTCATCTCCTCCATCTCCTTCATCTCCTCCAACTCCTCCATCTCCTCCATCTCCTCCATCTCCTCCATCTCCTCCATCTCCTTCATCTCCTTCATCTCCTCCATCTCCTCCATCTCCTCCATCTCCTCCATCTCCTCCATCTCCTCCATCTCCTCCATCTCCTTCATCTCCTTCATCTCCTCCATCTCCTCCATCTCCTTCATCTCCTCCATCTCCTTCATCTCCTCCATCTCCTCCATCTCCTTCATCATCTCCTCCATCTCCTCCATCTCCTCCATCTCCTCCATCTCCTCCATCTCCTCCATCTCCTCCTTTGGTGAGGGCAGAGGAGGTCTCAGAGATGTGGGGACAAAGGCTGGGAGATGTTCCCTCCTCTCCTGGCTATTTTCAGTCTGCTGCAGCCTTGCCTTTCTTTCACTGAGGTGCAGGATGTTTTCACAAGTACTTGCTAAAAGATCTGAGTAATTCAGTGTATGAAATTAATGTGGAAATCTGTGAATGGATTTCTCCACAATAAATGCACTGCAGAGCCCGAAGTGCCTGTCCAAAATCCTCTCTGGGACTGTCTGACCTGTTCTGCATCCTCCTTCCCTCTCAGGCTGCTCTGGGACCCTTAAAACCTTTCACATTTCTATTTTGAGTTAATTCATGTCATACCTTTGTGATCCTCAGTGCTTCCAGTGTGTGTTTTTATCCAGGGCCTGGAAATATCGATTATTGAGGGGTTAGAAAGAAATGCCAACAATTGATTGATTAATTTTCAATATTCAGGCAGTTCCTTGCCTGGCAGTGCTTCCAGCAATGTGTTTATGAGCATTAATGACTTAGGGAAGGATGTGCTCAGATCAGGGAATGAATATTTCCATTTTTCACATTCTCTTCCTCAGTTTTTAACCTTTTACAAATCGCTTCTCCATGCCACTGCAATATAAAACAGGGCTGAGATAATTTCCAGTCAGAATCACCTCCAGTCATTTGCCCTGGGATGAGCTCAAATAGTCTGTGAAATGGAGCTTTTAAAGAATTCCCCACTTCCTTTGGCTGGGAGGAAGGGAAGTTGTAAATTGGATTTTGGAGCTGTTCAGCTCTGGAGGTTTTAAAACATTTACTGGAGGTTTAAAAAAGGGTTTTGGTGTGGAGTTATTGTGATTGTTTTTACATCCACTTTGCATCTATTTCTTCCTTAGGGGAGTGGAATGAGAGCAGAGGAGAAAAATCACAAAATTAATTTATGTTGCAAAGTTCCTCTGCTACAATACAGAAGCAGAAAAAAAATGACCTTAAAGAAAACAGTTCCTGAAAAAGGAGAAATCTTTCCATTCTTTCAGCATCCAACGTGTGTTTGCTCATGTGCTGCCCACAGCTGACGTTCTCTCTTAGCTAATTACCACTGACATTTAATTCAAACTGAAAGGAGCCCAGGGGTCTAAAAATAACCCCAAAGCACAAGAGAACAAAGCACTTCTCTGCCTCTGACCCTGGCAGCACCAAAACACAATCTGGGAATGGCAGGGGGAGCAAATCTCTGCATTTGGGAAAAATCTCTGCAGCTTTTTGGGGCCATTTGCTCATTTGGGGTACCTTGGGATTGAAGGGCTGGAAGTGTTGGTGTCAGACCAACAAACAGAGCAGTCCAGGAGTTCCAGGCATTAAATTCCATTTTGGGTCTTGTTTGAATCTTCCCTTGGGTTCTGGAGGGGAGATTTGGTGTCCTGAAGAACTGGAGATGTTTCTCCACGTTGTTACCTCTGCACAAGGAGTTGTGCCTCGTGTTTATTTGGATTAATTCCAATTAATTAAACACAAGAGAGTTGTGCCTCGTGTTTATTGGGATTAATTCCAGCCCTGTTACATCGTCCAGGATCGCAGCTAAGTGCTGAAATAGATTCTTTGTCTCTTTTTTCCTCATCTCCAAAAAAAAATCCAGCTGATTTCTAAAAAAAATCACAACAAAGTCTGTGAGAGATGTTCTCTCACCCTCTTGTTTGTGTTCGGTCTCCTGCAGCCTTGCCTCTCCTCACGGAGGTGCAGGATGTTTTCACAGGTACTTGCTAAGATATCTGAATAATTCAATGTATTCCAGTGGGATGGGCCATGTGGAAATCTGCGAATGGATTTCTTAACAATAAATGCAGAGCCCAAAGTGCCTGTCCAAAATCCTCTCTGGGACTGTTCTGCACCCTCCTTCCCTCTGAGGCTGCTCTGGGACCCAGCCAGAGCCTTTAAAACCTTTCACATTTGTCCCCTGGGAGGGTGGGAAGGAATTCCCAGATGGAATTCCCAGGGAGCTGTGGCTCCCCTGGATCCCTGGCAGCGCCCAAGGCCAGGCTGGAGCCCCCTGGGACAGTGGGAGGTGTCCTGGGCATGGCAGGGGGGCACTGGGTGGGATTTAATGTCCCTTCCAAACATTCCATTCCAGGATTCTGCCACCCACCCATCCCTGTTTTTAAGGATTGAGGTGTGGGGTCAATCCTTTGTCATTCCTCAAAGGCAACGGTGGCACCCTCAAGGAGGGGCTGCTCTGCTGGAATGAGACTGGACCATTTCCATAACCTTGGGCTTAATCCCTGTTTGATTTCTGAGCTTGAATTTGGAACCTCAAATTCTCTCTGACTTTTCCCATTGCCTGTAACTCCGAGAATGGGATCAGCCAGTGTTATGGGATGGCTTTGGTTAAATTCCCAATCCCTCCTGGATGCAGAATCCATTACCAAGAGGATAAGGGAAAAGGAAACCTTGTGTTGTGTGGGATGAACATCCCAGCCTGGAGACACAGAGCTTGGAACGGCTCCACCTTGAGCTGGAATCTCCACCAGGGATCAGTGGCAGCAGATTCCCAGCGCATCTCGAGTTCCAGACTCCTGCAGAACATCCTCTTCCACGTCCTGCAGCACCTCATTGCAGGTTTGAAGCACAAGGAATTTCCTGCTGGTCACATCAAACCAGCTGGCAGAGCCTTTCCCACTGCAGGCTCCACCTGGAGCTGGAATCTCCACCAGGGATCACTGGCAGCAGATTCCCTGTGGATCTCAAGCTCCTGCAGAACATCTCCTCTTCCACGTCCTGCAACACCTCACTGCAGGTCTGGTGCACAAGGAATTTCTGGGATTTCTGCTGGTCACAGTGACTCTGAGATACGTACAGGTCTCTTTTCCCAGCCTGGCAATCGAAGAAAGAGTCAGGATTCTTCTGTTCTCATTCTCAAGGTTGTTTATTGTTGCGGTGTGATGTCAGGGTTTGCCTCAGACACCCCATCTCAGACATCTTTAGGGTTTCTCCCAAAGATTCCTTCCCCAGGTGTGTCAGTCACCTCTCCTTCCTCCTCCCAGCACTGTCTGTCAATCCTGGCATTCCAGAATTGGCAGATCCAAAGGATGCCCTCTACCCCTGGGGGTATTGGGCCATCCAGGTGTCCTTTGCCCCTTTGTCCCTCCCCTCCTGTCCCTGCCAGGTGGCTCCCTGCCCCTTCCCTGCCCCTCTCCCCGGGGTTCAAAGGAGCAGCAACCACGGGCTCAGGGAGTTCTGTTGGAGCTGGTGCTGCATTCAGAGGCCTGTGGGCCAGAATAAAGCTCTGCATCCAAACCCTCCATCAGAACCGACTCCTTTCCTTCACCATGGCCTCAAAGCTTCTCTGCCAGAGGGAAACCTGAGGAGCAGCCCCTGTTATGGGGGGAAGCTCCATCCCAGCACCACCAGAGCTCCTGCAGGCCTGCACTTGTCCCCACGGGCCCAGTGCAGCACCCAGCCAGTCCAAAGTGTCTGTGGGGTGAAACACCACACACCCACAGCCAAAAGTGTCTGTGGGGTGAAACACCACACACCCAGCCAGCCCAAAGTGTCTGTGGGGTGAAACACCACACACCCAGCCAGGCCAAAGTGTCTGTGGGGTGAAACACCACACACCCACAGCCCAAAGTGTCTGTGGGGTGAAACACCACACACCCAGCCAGGCCAAAGTGTCTGTGGGGTGAAACACCACACACCCAGCCAGCCCAAAGTGTCTGTGGGGTGAAACACCACAGTACTGCTGTTTGGTTCAGCAGCAAGGCCAGAGAAGCTCAGGCACGTCCCGTCCACAATATTGGTAATTATTCCAATAGTTTATTGTTTCTTATTTAGAACATTCTTTCCCTGGCCTGCTGAGGTCTGTCCAGCAGGTCAGTCAGAGGCACACTGCCCACCCTTGGACATGGTGTTATCTTTTTATCCTAAAAACTACATGTACATTATTTACAATAACTTCCCAATACCTATCACCATGTGTTAGACAGTGAGTTTCTACTTTAAACCAATCTGTAAGTGCCACCATCACAGCAGAGGATGGAGGCCAAGAAGAAGAAGAAGAAGGAGAAAGGCTGGACACGCCCAGGTTCCTCCATCTTTCCTCCTGAACCCACATTCTAAAAACCCCAAAATTCTACATTTTCACCCTGTGATAAATTCACTATCATTCTACTTAAACTTTCATGGCTTGCAGATCCTCATATAAGGTTGGTCATTTTTCCAAGGGCTAAATCAAAGGCACAGGGGTCCTGGGCTCTGTGCCAAGGTCTCTGAACCCTCTGGCAGGGTCTCGAGTCCTGCAGGACAGCCAGAGGAATTTCCTGGGTTCTGACACCTGCTGGTCACATCAAACCAGCTGGCAGAGCCTTTCTGATTGCAGGACCAGGATTGTTTAGGTTGAATTATTGGGGACACAAAGAGTTATGGGAATCTGCCAAACCTTGTTCATGTCCCTGCCCTGGATTCAGGGTAGGGATGTTGTCCTTTGAGAGGCTCCACATGGCACAGCATATTCCAGAGTGCCATGGAATGGAGCTCCAGGCGTGCCTTCCCAAGGGGCTCAGCCAGTCCTCAGTCGTTTTAACCCCTGGCCTTTGGTAATTGTTGTTTGTGGATCAGATTTTCCTTGGCCCGTTCTCTGTGGGATGTGAGAGTGGTTGGTGTCTCCAGCCCGGTTCAGGCTGTGTCTGGCTGCTTCTATTCCACAATCCAGATGTTTGTTTGACCATAGGCATTTTACAAAAGCCTAAACCAAATAAATACCCGATCCTGTCCCTTCACCTCCCTTTGGATTGAGCATCCCCAGAGTCTTATTGAGGTTACTGAGGGTTTTCCTCTCTTCAGCAGCAAACTCAGATCCACAGCAGGGCTGGACACCACAGAGCCAGATCCACCTGGGGGTCCCTGGGACCCTCTCCCAGTGCTCCTGGCAGAGCTGATGGAAGGGACCAGGGGGTCAGGATGAAAGCCACCCCTCCAGAGCCTGGCATGTGCAGCACAGAGAGCAAAACCAGAGAGAACACAGCTCCTCCCTTCCTCCTCTGCCCCCTTCCCACCCCCAGCCACCATTTACAGGGATGATTGTTAATGAGTTGATTTGTGGCTCCATCCATGGAACTTTCAAACAAGCCTTTCCCTGGCAGATTCCTTTGAAATTCCGAGTGGTTTTTTAATGGGAAAAATGAACCAAGAGCTCTTCCATTTGTGTCCTGTTGTTGTTTATAATCAGGGCTGGCAGAAACGTCAGCTCCTAATGCTTCGCCCACTGCTCCTCCACAGGATTATTCATCCCAGGAGTGGGGATGGGAGGCAAAAAGGTTCCTGTGATGGTTGTTTTGTAACCTTCTCCTATTTTTAAAAGGGACACAGTCCAGAACCAAACTGTGGGTTCAACTCGGCCCGAATCACCTCGTGGCCAGCAGGACCTTTGTTCCTGCTACCAGGTCCTGAGTGTGTGGCTAAAACAACCTGAGCTGTGCTCCCTGGGGCATTCTGCTGCCCTCTCCAGCCAAGCTGAGCAGGGATCAGGATGCTCTCCATCATTTTCCTGTTTGCTGGAAAGTTTAGTGAAGTTAACTGTGAGCTGCTTTGAAGTCTGGCTTTGTAAACAAACATATCGAGAGAATTATTTACCACCACGACTTTTAGGAATTTGCAGAATCCCGAGCTATTCAAAACACACTTCTGTCACTTGAACATTGTTTATAAATGTCTCCAAGAGCTGCAAGGACAAATCAGGCCCCAGTGACAGAAGGCAGTGGTCACCAGAGAGGGTCACTGAGGTTGGCATGACCTGGGGGAGGCACCAGGCTGGTGAGATGAAGTCACAGTGTTAATGAGCTGCACGCTCGTTAATGCAGCTCTTTCCCAGGAGTGCCTTCCCAGGAGTTGGGGAGGGTGAAACAGGAAAGCCTTATAAATATGATTGTCTGGCAAAAGATTTTGAGAATATGGAAACTATAAGTGAGATTGAAATGAAAGCAAGCTTTGAGATCCCTCAGTTACTGAACAACTGGAAAACAATGGTGTGGCTGGCTGAAGGTGATCCCCTTTTGATGGAACAACACCCTCTGCTTGCAGACAGCTCCAAGGCTCAGAGCAGACCCTACAGCTTGGCAGAAGGGCCCAAAGTGGAGTTTTTACGGTTTAAAATGTAACACAGTGTGGTAATGTAGTGATTCTTATAGGCTGTATGGAAATGCTCTAGGATTTGTATTTTGTACTGGATTGGTTAGTGAGAATCAGAATATTCAACACAGAAGATTTATGGTATTGCAATGGGAACCTCGCTCTCTTGCCCCTCTTAGCTCTTGCCTCTTACCCTGTTTATTCTCTTACCCCTCTTGTTCTCTTGCCCTTTTACTCTCTTTCTCATCCTCTCTCCCCCTCTCTTCTCTCAACCTGCTCTGAGCTGTGCCTGGCAGCTCCCAGCAGGGCCCCTCTGCAATAAACCCCAGATTCCACGACCTGGCTTCAGAGATCTCTCGTCTCTGTCCATCCTGACCGTCCTACCCCCCGACATTCTGACACCTTCCCATTGGGAAATTCTCCTTGTGGCTGCCCTTGGAGCCCCAGCAGCCTCCAGATCCCATCCCCTGGCCGCCAGCACTGGGTGAAGCCGTGCAGAGCTGTCCTCGGGAGCTCAGGGACACGAGTGGGATGTGCTGTGATATCCCTGGAGGACATGGTGGGGCTGCTCCCAGGGCTGTGAGGGCCTTGCTGTTGCCTCTGGAAAGAGAATAATCCCTGTTTTCTGGGCTGGAAGGGTTCTTTATCTGGGATTTGTGCTCTCTGGCAGCTCACAGCCCTTGTGAGCAGAGTCTCTCTCGGGAGGTTGCAGTCTCTGTTTCAGCCCGCACGTTTGAAGAATGAGTCGGAGTTCTTCAGTTCTCAGTCTCACAGTTGTTTATTGTATCTTATCTATCAAAATTTTTCTCCTGTCCAGCTGAGGTCTACTCAGCAAGACAGTCAGAGGCACTCTGCCTGCCCCTGGGGCAGTGTTATGTCTTTATACTAAAAACTACGTGTACAATGTCTACAATTACTTTCCAACACCTATCACCTATGTCAGACAGTGAGCTTCGACTCAAAACCAATCCAAAAGTGCCAACATCACAGCAGAAGATGGAGGTAGAGAAGAAGAAGAAGAAGAAGAAGAAGAAGAAGAAGAAGAAGAAGAAGAAGAAGAAGAAGAAGAAGAAGAAGAAAGGCTGGACACACCCAGTTCCCTCCATCTTGTCCCCAAAACCCCAATTCTAAAAACCCCAAAATCTACTTTTTCACCTAGTGATAATTTTATTACTACACTACTTAAACTTCTATGCTTTCAGGTCTTCATACAAAGCTGGCCATTTGCTCCAAGGGTCATAATCAAACCCACAGGTGTTCTGGGCTGTGTGCCAGGGTCTCTGAGCCCCCTGGCAGAGTCCTGGCAGCTCTGGACACCCAGAGGAGTGCACTGAGTTCTGACAGGTCTCCTTCACCAATAACTCATTGGAGGCAGCTCCATGGTCCTGCAGCTCCTCCACACCTGGTAATTATCCCCAGCAGCACCATCTGCTCTGGGGCTTAATGGCTGGGCTTTCAATTTGCCTTTAAATTACACCTTGGAGTAAGGATCACGGCAGGCATTATGGGATGCTGTGGGAAGGATGGAGTGGATGTCTGGGGTGACACAGAGTGACACAGAGCAGCCACGGATGGGGCTTCCAGAGAGACACAAGAAGCCAATTAAGGGAATCTGGAACAAATCCTCCCCAGAGGAGCTGCTGATGTGATGGTGACTAGGCCAGCTGAGCAGCCACTGGAGCTCATCAAAGCTCTGGGGTTATTGAGTTAAAAACTACTAAAAGTGAATTTTCACCTGCAGCTGATAAGGAGATGGATGCTCTGCCTAATTACCCTGCTCGTTTGGAATAAAGAGATAAGCTCTGATGGATCTGGAGTTCAGTGGGCTGCAGCCTCTGCACTGATGAGCTCAGAGGTCTTTTCCAGCCTAATCTGTGATTCTGGGAATCTGTCACCAACATCTTGCGCTTGTCTGGCTGTAGCTGGGCTGGGAGCTGCTTCAGCTGCAGAGGGAGGGACAGAACACCCAGAGCTGATGGCACAGCAGTAAAACTGGGCCTCCCTCCTCGTTGGGATCCTGCTTAATTAATGTGCTTCAGCATCAATTCCACTGCAGAGGGGCTCCATTTGCTTCTGCTCTGATGGGGAAGGGACAAATATTGGGGCAGAGAAAGAAAGAGTGACTTCAATAATGACCTCTGACAGTTCTTCCATTCCTTCACAGGTTCACAGCCCACTTTCTCCTCTGGGAGGGGAAACACAAACACCCCAGCAGCTCATGAAATGATCATTTGAATGGAAAAAGGGGGGAAACAGAGTTAAAATTTTATAGGTCTGTTTAGACCTGTACTAGGAACAGGTCCTGGTTTTTCCCTCAGTGGAAATGGAATCAGCTTTTCAACTCCTTAGTTCTAAATAATAGCACAACACTTGTCTTGGAGCAGGGAAACATCCAGCTGCAGGGAATGTCCAGCTGCAGGAATATATTCAACTGCAGGAAAATATCCAACTGCAGGGAATGTCTGACTGCAGGGATATATCCAGCTGTGGGGAATGTCCAACTGCAGGAAATGTCCAACTGCAGGAAAATATCCAACTGCAGGGAATATCTAACTGCAGGGAAATATCCAACTGCAGGGAATATCTAACTGCAGTTAAATATCCAATTGCAAGGATATATCCAAGTGCAGGGAATATCCAACTGCAGGGAAATATCCAACTGTAGGGAATATCTGTTTGCAGGGATATATCCAGCTGTGGGGAATGTCCACATGCAGGGAATGTCCAACTGCAGGGAATATCCAACTGCAGGAAATTATCCAGCTGCGGGGAATATCCAGCTGCAGGGAATGCCTAACTGCTGTTAAATATCCAACTGCAGAAATTGATCCAACTGCAGGGAATATCCAACTGCTGTTAAATATCCAACTTCAGGGAATATCCAAGTGCAGGGAATATCCAACTGTGGGAAAATATCCAACTGCGGGGAATATCTAACTGCAGTTAAATATCCAACTGCAGGGAATGTCCAGCTGCAGGAATGTATTCAACTGCAGGGATATAACCAAGTGCAGGGAATGTCCAGCTGCAGGGAATATCCAACTGCAGGGAATGTCCAGCTGTGGGGAACATCCAGCTGTGAGAAATATCCAGCTGCGGGAAATATCCAGCTGCAGGGAATGTCCAACTGCAGGGAATATCTGACTGCAGGTATATATCCAGCTGTGGGAAATATCTGACTGCAGGAAATGTCCAGCTGTGGGGAATATCTGGCTGCAGGAAATGTCCGGCTGCAGTTAAATCTCCAGCTGGAGGGATATATCCAGCTGCAGGGAATATCCAGCTGCGGGGAATATCCAACTGCTTCCACTCAGCAGTGTCTGCAAATTGAGACATTCATTGTCTTGGTTTGCATTATGGATTTAAACAAGTGCTCCAGACTAACCAGGGGCTGTTTCTCATTTCCCTTTCTGCCAGGAATCACAACCATCCCTCCCTGAGTGCAGCCTGGAGAAGGTTGGAGGAGCCAGGGACACGTCAGGGCAACCCCTGCCTAAGTGTGAAAGGTGAACTTGGGACATACCTGGAACATCTGTCAAAAATGGCTTTTGGGATTGACAAAATTCATCAGTTTTAAACAAATTTGTGGGGTTGATGCTTCTGTGACTTCTCCCAAACCTACATTCAACTTCCCATCTCCCAAAATGATTTTCAAGACTGGACAGGAGAACTGAAGCAGAGAATATTGACAAGGGCCTGGAGTGACAGCACAAGGGGAATGGCTTCCCACTGAGAAAGAGGGTTAGATAGGATATTAAGGAAAAATCCTTCCTTGTGATGGTGCTGAGGGGCTGGATGGAATTCCCAGAGGAGCTGTGGCTGCCCCTGGATCCCTGGAAGTGTCCAAGGCCAGGCTGGACAGGGCTTGGAGCACCCTGGGACAGTGGAAAGTGTTTCTGCCCAGGGCAGGGGTGGCACTGGGTGACTTTAAGGTTCCTTCCCACCAAAACCATTCCATGATCCTATGAAACAATTCCCATCACAAGACCCCTTTCAGGAAAAGAAACATTTCAGCTTTTTTCCCAAGGATCTCCAGATGATCTCCAACTTGCTTGGAAGGAACAGCAGCCCCTCACCAGCTCACTGATGATTTTCCAGATGATCTCCAGCTTGCTTGGAAGGAACAGCAGCCCCTCACCATCTCGCCGATGATTTCATTTCTGCCTCTGCCACTTTAACAACAAAGGACAAAGAAATCAATCCCATGCCTGGGTGTGCAGATTCTCCCTGGGATTCTCCAGTTCTGAGGGATGAGTTAATTCTGTTTCCCTCTCCAGTGGCACTGCAGGCATCGCATGACGAGGCACATCTGCTCGGTGACTCACGGCAGGGAACGTCCCATGCGTGCCAGCGGCACAGCCTGCCTCACTCTCAGCCTTTGGGCGCCTCTTTGCAGGCCCAGTTATGCAAGAAATAAAAGGGGACAAATTCATGCCAGGGGAAGAACTTTGAAAGCTGCAATTTCCCCTGGAAAAATATCCAGCATCAAGATATTAATAATGAGAGCGTGCTCCTGCTGACAGTCCTGGAGACGAGAATTCTCTGAGCATCCAGAGCCAACTTCTCCAGATCCTTCGGATTTCTGCCCTTACACATGGAAAACCCCCAGTGGAGGGCGTGGAGCAAGGGATTGGGAAGGGTTTGGAAGATTAAATGTCCTGAGATTTGGGTTTCCTTGGATGGAGATGCCAAGTCTTTAAAAGAGGGTGAGGACATTGATGGCGGAGCCCAAGGGATCCCTTGGGGAAAGAGGAGGGAAGGAAAGAGGGGCCATTGATGTGTCCAGAGAAATAAAGAATTATTAAGGGTGGAAATGACCTCCAAGAGGGGCCATTGATATCTCCATTGAATTAGAGAATTTTTAAGGGTGGAAAAGTCCTCCAAGAGGGGTTATTGATATCTCCATTGAATTAGAGAATTATTAAGCGTGGAAAAGTCCTCCAAGAGGGGCCATTGATGTGTCCATAGAATTAATAATTATTAAGGGTGGAAACGACCTCCAAGAGGGGTTATTGATATCTCCATTGAATTAGAGAATTATTAAGGGTGGAAACAACCTCCAGGAGGGGCCATTGATTTGTCCATAGAATTAAAGCATTATTAAGGGTGGAAACGACCTCCAAGAGGGGCCATTGATGTGTCCATAGAATTTAATAATTATTAAGGGTGGAAAAGACCTCCGAGAGGGGCCATTGAAGTGTCCATAGAATTTAATAATTATTAAGGGTGGAAACGACCTCCGAGAGGGGTTATTGATATCTCCATTGAATTAGAGAATTATTAAGGGTGGAAACGACCTCCAAGAGGGGCCATTGAAGTGTCCATAGAATTAATAATTATTAAGGGTGGAAAAGACCTCTGAGAGGGGCCATTGAAGTGTCCATAGAATTAATAATTATTAAGGGTGGAAAAGACCTCCGAGAGGGGCCATTGAAGTGTCCATAGAATTAAAGAATTATTAAGGATGGAAAAGATCTCCAAGAGGGGTTATTGATGTGTCCATAAAATTAAAGAATTATTAAGGGTGGAAAAGACATCCAAGCCAAGGGTCTTTTCCCCTCCAAGGAGGGGTTATTGACATCTCCATACAATTATAAAATCATTGTAGGTGGAAAAAACCTCCAAGATCATCAAGTCCAAGCATTGACCAAATCCCACCATTCCCACTAATGATGAATTGCCACAACTGCTCATTTTTTGTTCAACACTTCCAGGGGTGGGATGGAGAGCCTGTCCCAATGCTTGGCCACTCTTCCAGGGAAGGAATGTTCCCTGATATCCAGCCTGGAGCCTCCATGGCACAACTTGAGGCTCATTTTCCCTTGTGCTGCTTAAGGTGCCAAGAAAACAGCAGGAATTTTCCTTTTGCAACCCACAGGATTGTCAGGATGTCCCTTTAGGCCTCCCAGCATCCAGCTGAAGGGAATGACATCTGTGCCATCTGGAATTGTCAGTTTAATGCTGCAGGATTCTGGGATAAGGAATTCGAGGCACTTTGCCCTGGCATTCCTTGGAATCTGCAAGGCTTTAAAGCAGTTGTGCAATAAAGAGGGAAATAGGAACAGATTGAAAGGGAATCTCACCAGCTGGAGGCTGGGGAATGCAGCACAGAGAGCCATGGAAGTCATGGATCTGCTGCATTTGGCTGCACTTTGGGATTTGTTTTCTTTTTTATTTTTTTTTCCTATTCCCAAATTGTTCCTCTGCAATTGTGCTCCAAGGCTTCCGATGGGGTAGAGGCACCTCATGCAGCAAAAGTTTGTGACCCAGTGTCACCAGTGGAGCTCTGCTGCTTCCACCAGCTGAAAGCTTGGCCTTTTGTGTGTTTTCCTGACCTTTCTCATTATTCCTGATTGTTGGATGATGACAATGTATTCCTTCCTTTTTCTGTGAGTGCCCCGCCACGGCTTTTGTTCTCCTTTGGACAAATGAAAATTTGGAATGGAATTAATCAGTGGCTTTGGGGTCTCCTGGGACAGGGGAGGGGAGTCCTCCAGGGAGGGAGAGCAGTTACAGGGTCACAGAATGGTTTAGGCTGGAAAAGTCCTTTAAGATCATCAAGGCCAACCTTTAACCCAACACTTGGGTGGCCAAATCCACCCTTGATCCATCCCCAAGCTCCAGGCTGAGCTGGATCTGTGTGTGAATCCCATGGATCCCCATCCATCCCAGGGAAAGTAGATTAAGCAGATTTATGGATCTGTCCCCACCATCCTCTGCTCCAGCGTGGACATTTGGGGACACCAGCGAGCTCTTGGTGGCATTGCTGGTGGGAATGGCAAAGCAGAAGGAAACTGGAGAGTTTGAAAGCTAGGACTTCCTTCCTCTCCCAAGGCAAGACACAAAGTTAGGTGCTGAGTAATTTGCTGAAATAATTTGGGCAGTTCTTCACCTTCTCCTCCCATGGGTGAGTTTGAGTGTTCTGATGTTTGAATGTTCTCGTGTCTGAATGTTCTAATTTGGGGGTTATTTTGACACCCTCCCAGCAGAGCTCTTGCCTATTCAAGTATTTAAATGCAATTTATTGTAAATCATACCCTGCTTCTCTGGACTTGCTTATGAAGGGGATTTGATCTAGCTGAGTGGTTCCCATTAGAACTTTTAATTTTTAATGAACTATTTTAACAGCTCTAATGATTATTAGCCAGGAGCTGTGGGTGAAGCAACTCCACCACCCCTGTGCCAGCCTGTGCCTGAAGTAAAGCTCAGTTTAAGCCCCCAGCCCTGAGGATTTGCCCTGCTCAGACCCTCCTTGGAGGCACCCAGGCCTCCTTCCCACGTCCTTGGGAAGAGGAGGGGAATATTGTGATTGGCAAGGTGCCAGCTCTTCCCAGCAGAAGCCGTGGGACGATGATTGCCTTTTGTTTAAATGTCAGAGGATCAGGGACATCCAAGGGAAGAAATGGCCTTTGAGATCATCAAAATCTGCATCACAACTGGTGCAAAACGGAGGAAAAGCAACGTGAGCATCAGGATTATCCTGCTGGAGTGGCCATGACTCAGCAGCTCTGCCTGGCATCCCAACCCGTGCCAGGGAGGGCACAGGGCATGGAGCTTTCCCTGCGGGGCTTTGCTGAACACAAATAAATGATTAATAAAAATAATAATTAATAAATAATTGAATAATAAATAAAATAATTAAATAATTAAATAGTTAATTAAATTTTACTAGACAAAGTAATAAGTTACTAAATAATAATTACTATTCGTAGGGTAATGTGAATTATGTCAGGAATTATAGGAGGAAAGCTGGAGGCCAAGCTGATCCCAGTTTTTAAAGGAACTGAACCATAACCTGGATATCAGTGATTTCCCAGCAGCTCCAGAATATCCCAGGGATATTCTATAGGGAAGATTTTCTGCTTTTGGGATATTCTATAGAGAACATCTTCTGCCTCTGGCCTATTCTATAGGGAATATCCTCTGCTTCTGGAATATTCCATGGGGAATATTTTCTGCTTCTGGGGTATTCTATAGGGAATATTTTCGGCTGCTGGGGTATTCTATAGGGAATATTTTCTGCTTCTGGAATATTCCATGGGGAATATTTTCTGCTTCTGGAATATTCCATAGGGAATATTTTCTGTTTCTGGGATAGTCCATAGGGAATATTTTCTGCTTCTGGAATATTCCATAGGGAATATTTTCTGCTTCTGGGGTATTCTATAGGGAATATCCTCTGCTTCTGGAATATTCCATAGGGAATATTTTCTGTTTCTGGGATAGTCCATAGGGAATATTTTCTGCTTCTGGAATATTCCATAGGGAATATTTTCTGCTTCTGGGGTGTTCTATAGGGAATATTTTCTGCTTCTGGAATATTCCATAGGGAATATTTTCTGCTTCTGGGGTGTTCTATAGGGAATATTTTCTGCTTCTGGAATATTCCATAGGGAATATTTTCTGCTTCTGGGGTGTTCTATAGGGAATATTTTCTGCTTCTGGGGTGTTCTATAGGGAATATTTTCTGCTTCTGGAATATTCCATAGGGAATATTTTCTGCTTCTGGGGTGTTCTATAGGGAATATTTTCTGCTTCTGGAATATTCCATAGGGAATATTTTCTGCTTCTGGGGTATTCTATAGGGAATATCCTCTGCTTCTGGAATATTCCATAGGGAATATTTTCTGCTTCTGGGGTGTTCTATAGGGAATATTTTCTGCTTCTGGAATATTCCATAGGGAATATTTTCTGCTGCTGGGGTGTTCTATAGGGAATATTTTCTGCTTCTGGAATATTCCATAGGGAATATTTTCTGTTTCTGGGATAGTCCATAGGGAATATTTTCTGCTTCTGGGGTGTTCTATAGGGAATATTTTCTGCTTCTGGAATATTCCATAGGGAATATTTTCTGCTTCTGGGGTGTTCTATAGGGAATATTTTCTGCTTCTGGAATATTCCATAGGGAATATTTTCTGCTTCTGGGGTATTCTATAGGGAATATCCTCTGCTTCTGGAATATTCCATAGGGAATATTTTCTGCTTCTGGGGTGTTCTATAGGGAATATTTTCTGCTTCTGGAATATTCCATAGGGAATATTTTCTGCTGCTGGGGTATTCTATAGGGAATATTTTCTGCTTCTGGAATATTCTATAGGGAATATTTTCTGTTTCTGGGATAGTCCATAGGGAATATTTTCTGCTTCTGGAATATTCCATAGGGAATATTTTTTGCTT
The DNA here is from genome assembly GCF_028018845.1 of Melospiza georgiana. NCBI lineage: Eukaryota > Metazoa > Chordata > Aves > Passeriformes > Passerellidae > Melospiza > Melospiza georgiana. Next base: position 336,616 of record NC_080460.1, read on the forward strand.
CTGGGATATTCCATAGGGAATATTTTCTGTTTCTGGGATAGTCCATAGGGAATATTTTCTGCTTCTGGGATATTCTATAGGGAATATCCTCTGCTTCTGGGATATTGCATAGGGAATATCTTCTGCTTCTGGGATATTCCATAGGGAATATTTTCTGCTTCTGGGGTATTCTATAGGGAATATTTTCTGCTTCTGGGATATTCCATAGGTTGCAGGCAAAACCTTGGCTCCCTCCTGCCAAGCTCGGCATAAATATTTTGCAAGAGCCTGAATCTTCTCCAAGGAGCCTAAAACAGGCCAGGGAAGGAGTTGGACAGAGCAAGAATTGTTAGTTAGTGTCCACAAACGGAAAAACAGGCAGAGGAGGAGGAAGTGGGTTGCCAAAAATCTCTGTGTGTAACTGGGGTGATCCCCCAAAGCCCAACCCAGTGCTTTTCAATCAGAGCCTCAAATTCTGTCAGCTCAGGTGCTGGGATGGGAGGACAACAAAATCTGAGAGGGAACAGAGTATGAGGGTGCAGAATTAGTCAGGTTTTATTGTCCCCTTGGAAAAACATGACCAGATATTATTGTGGCTGTGCTGAGTGTTGGATTTGTGAGTGTTGACTGTTGGATTTGTGAGTGTTGGATTTGTGAGTGTTGAGTGTTGGATTTGTGAGTTTAAAGTGTTGGATTTGTGAGTTTTGGATTTGTGAGTGTTGTATTTGTGATTTTAGAGCAGGCTCAGACACCCCCCTTTGCAATCTCTGTCTGCACAGACCATTTCAGACTCATCCATGGAATTTTGCTGCCCCTGACCTGCTTCTCTTCCTCATTCCTGACTTCCTCTCAAAGCTCCCTTCACCCTGACACGTACAGGGGACTCTCAGGCTTGAATTCCTGACGAAATCCTTGGACATTCACTATTTCAATTCATTATCCCATTCATTCTGATCCAGCCTGGACAACCAAGCTCCTGTTCAGCTGCTTCAATGCACGTTTTTCTTGGGAAGGAGGATGGACTTCCTGCAAAGTGATTCATAGGTCACTGCCTAAGCTGTGCTGATTATCCCAGAGGCTCCTTCCTTCCCAGCCCCGTTCATTACACTCAGAGTGACATTTGAAGGCTCTGTGGTAAATCTTGGATGACTGCAAAGTCGGGATTGGAGCTGCTTTGGGAGCTTTTCCATTATTTCAGGCTTTGCAAATGTTCCAGCTTGGTCCTCCTGTCCCACAGTGGGAGCTGTGGGAGCCGAGGGTTCGTGGGATCTGCAGGAGGAGCTGATGGCTCTGCTGGGCTGGGAGAAAGTCTGGGATACAGGGATGGGGCTTACCCCAAAGATCTGGGGTCACAGCCCTGCAGAGAGGGGGCTCAGGGCCTTTAGGGGTGATGGGAAGAGGTGGGGTTGCCCATGGAAGTGGTGGAGTTGCCCCCTCACACATGTGGGGATGGGGCACATGGGGCCGTGGTTGATGGCTGGACTCTGGGATCCCAAAAACCTTTTCCAGCATTAAGGATTCCACCTTTTTATGGGGCTGGGAGGTTTTGCTGCCTGCTCTGTCCCTCTGCATTCCCGTCCTTATCTCAGCAGTGATTTCCTCCCCTGCCTCATCCCTGATAATGCCAACATTGTCAAGTGCCCTTTGCAAGAGTGGCAGCGTTTGAGTCACAGCCCTGCTGAATCAGAGCCCTTTCCTCCCTTCCCAGGGCTGCCTTCCTCCATCCTGGGCCCGAGCCCTGCCAGCTCCAGGAACAGCAGGAAGCCTTGTTTTAAAACAAGAGCTTAAAGGGACAAAAAACCGACAAAAAAAAAGAGGAAAAATTCAGAAAGCAAAGCTAGAAAAGCAAAGGATGCTGCCTCTTTGTGCATCCTCCCCCTTCCTCCTGGGAGTTAGGAGTGAGGAATCCCCAGGAAAAAGAATGAAAGGGAGAGAAAGAAAGAGGGAGAGAGAGAAAGATAAAGAAAGAGAAAGAAAGAGAGAAAGAGAGAAAAAGAGAGAGAGAGAGAGGAAGAAAGAGAAAGAAAGAGGGAAAGAAGGAAGAGAAGAGAAGAGAAGAGAAGAGAAGAGAAGAGAAGAGAAGAGAAGAGAAGAGAAGAGAAGAGAAGAGAAGAGAAGAGAAGAGAAGAGAAGAGAAGAGAAGAGAAGAGAAGAGAAGAGAAGAGAAGAGAAAAGAAAAGAAAAGAAAAGAAAAGAAAAGAAAAGAAAAGAAAAGAAAAGAAAAGAAAAGAAAAGAAAAGAAAAGAAAAGAAAAGAAAAGAAAAGAAAAGAAAAACCATGAGGGACAAAGGCAGCTCCAAATGGTCCAGGGATTGGTTTATCAAGCATAAAATATGGAATTATTTGGGTTGGAAGAACCTTAAAACTCATCCCTGCCATGGCAGGGACACCTCCCACTGTCCCAGGGTGTCCCAGGCTGATCTTGGGCACTGCCAGGATCCAGGGGTGGGCTCAGCTCCTCTTGGAATTCCCTCCCAGCCAGCACAGAGCCATGGCTGGGATTGAGTGGTGCCCCTGGATAAAGGAGAGGTTCTCCAAGGCCTGTTCCCCCCAAACCCCTCCAGGATCCCATGAGATCCAGCTGGGAGCACTGGGAAGCAGCAGGCTCAGAGGAAATCGGAACCAGGGATGATGCAGAAGGCCCAGGAGGTGACACAGTGGTGACATCAGCGCACAAAGCACAGGCAGGGGCTGCAGGGGACACAGCCTGGGGCTTGCTGTAAACATCCTGCCCAGAAAGAATCCTGCTTTGCAGATATTTCATTGTGAAACCGGCCCTGCCGTCATCGCCCCAAATAACAACAGTCACCCCATGACTGACCCCCCTGCCTATCAGCATTTTGGCCAAGCAATTTTAGGGTTTCTCCCCTTTCCCTAAAGTTATTACAACTACATTTATGTTTCTTATTACAACTACATTTGTGTTATTACAACTGCATTTGTGTTATTACAACTGCATTTGTGTTTGTAACTACAGCTACATTTGTCTTTGTTACTACAGCTACATTTTTAATAGCTTTTAATGCATCTTTTTTAACCACTTCTCCAACAATTCAAAGGAAATCCTCATAAACTCCCCAGTCAGCCAGAGGGGGTTGGGTGGATTATCCAGGCACATTTTATTGCTTTATTTACTTTAAAAGCTGTGGTCACCAATGGCTGGGAAGCCACGAGCAGGATTTTCCTGGGATGCTCAGCTGCCTGCCTCAGTTACTCTCAGCTCTCCGTGCTTATTTCTGTGTCTGGACTGAAATAGCTCCCTATTTTTATTTCCTTAGAACTTCTAGACAATGGAAAGGGTTTGCTTTTAAATCCAGGGCTAGGAGATGTGAATATTTGAGGATTTAGAGCTCCTTTTTCATTCCTGTCTGAGCAGTGACTCTCAGGAGCTTTACCAGTGACTTATGTCCAAAATAAACTGTTCCTGCACTGCTTCCCACTGGACAGGGTTATGAACACTCATAAAATTGTCTTATAATTAGAAATTGTCCACATTTCATGTTCATAAGCCTGGCAGGGCTCCCCTGACAGAGGTTAAGGACAGGCACTCACCTTCCTGCTCAAAAATTGTGATTTGGCACTAAAGTAAGAGAAATCCAAATTTCTCCTCATGGGCAGCTCAGGGAGAGCTTGAGGTTCAGTTGAGATTGTGTTCCTGAGATGCCACCAGTCCATAATCACCTCTTGCTTTAGGGTTGGGTGTCCAGTTTTGGGGCTGGGCACTCAAATCCATCAAACTTAGCACTTTGAGCTGCCTTTTTGATGGAAATAACTTGAATTCTAATACCAGGATCTGGGATGTGGCTTCCTCCAAATGTTTGCAAATTATTTCATGATGGAGCAACCTGGGATAGTGAGGGGTGCCCCTGCCCATGGCAGGGCTTGGGTTTAAGGATGGGATTTAAAGATGGAGTTTAAGGATGGGATTTGAGGTCCCTTCCAACTCAAACCATTCTGCAATTCCAAGATTCTGTGTTTAAATTCTGTCAACAAATCCCTGCCACAGCCTCTCTCACAAAGCTTGTGCTGCAGCAGGAGTGACTCAGGCTAAAGAGGAGGAAAAAACATCCCAGCAATAAAGAAACAAAGTTTTCAGAAGAAGCTCCACTTCACAGAAGTTTACAGTGAATTTTTGCCTCTCCAGAGCAAATTCCAGCCCCAGCAGGAATGCCCAGGCCTAGCAGAAAATGCTTCTGGAAATGACAGGGACAAAACCACTCTCATTTTGGAAGAGGGGCCTGGAGCTGACCTGGAGTTCCCCTCTGGCTCAGCTTTTTCTGAATATCCCCATTTATCCCTGGGAAACGAAGGCAGGGAGCAGGGAAAGGCCATGGCCAACGTCACAAAGCAAAACTGCAAAGTGGGACTGAGGTCTCTTCTCTGGGGGGGCAAGAAGAAAGAGGGAAAATAAACAAAGCAGAGAAAGAAAAGCAAATAAAGGCTTCATTCCAAGCTTTCCCTGACTCTTCATCCAAGGCTTCCCTGCATTTTTCAGATGTATTTGAAAGAATATTTTCTTTCAGTTCAAGAGTTTATCAAAGCCAGCTTATTTTCTACCTCAGGCTCTCAAAATGTCCAGGTCTGGATCAGAATACTCACAAATCCCAGAATCAGAGGGAATGCTGGCCCTGGCAGTGTTAGTGGTTCTCTCTCATTAAGGAACAATCTCAGCCCAAGGGTGCAATAATTTAATTCAAGAGCTCTGTTCCCATGTAGAAGTTACAGTCACTGTCCTCCTCCAGCTTTAGAGTTAAAATTCAGACAAACCCTGGTTTGAACTGGTTTCCAGCCAGAAGTCACTGGTGAGACTGGGCTCAGACAATCAGACATTCCCTCTGCGCCCAGACCTGGTGTCGGTGTGCAGCTTATAAAGAATTTATTCAGATAAAGCTCCCTCCCACTGAATCCCAGATTCTTTGGATGTGGAGGGGTTTTGCTCCTTGGATGAAATCCCTGCTGGGATGAACCCAAACCAACCCCCAGATTCAGAGGGGGAAGTGGCAAGGCCCAGCCTGCTCCCCTCACCTGGATCTGGTTCCAAATCCAACATTTCCTCACCCCTGTGTGGGTTAAACCAGAGAATTCCAGGCTGTGGGGCTGGGAGAAAATTCCTTTGATACTTTCTTCTCTCATCTCCTTGTATAAACTGGAGTTTTGACACTAAATTGAAACCACGCACGCCAGGCCTGCCTGACTCGAGGTTTTCGTGTTTTCACCAGAGAACAGCAAACCCAGGCTGATCTGTAAACAAAGGCCATCAACCCCTTGTCAAAAAGAAAAAAAAAATCATAATCATGAACTGGAAAATAATCAGGTTTTGATGCAAAGTCATAATTTTCCATGGGAAAAGCTCCAAAATTCCATGGCAGTGTATGTCAGCTGGGGAAAGGAGATGCAGGCCAGCCCCAAACCAGCTCGCACCGGTACCAGTGAGGGCCAGGCCTGGCTGTATCAGCCCAGCTTTGACTCCTCTGCCCTTGTTTACACACAAATCAGCCTCCTATTAAAGCCACATTGGAGAATGGCTCTGCTCCCTCTTTGCCTCTGGCCAATGTCCTCCCAAAAGCATTGATGGATTCACTGATCCCAGCAGCTCCTGGTGTCCCCTCCTGCCTCGGGAGCAGAGATGACCCTGGGTGGGCTTTAGGGTCCCTTCCCACCCAAACCATCCCAGAGTTTCCTGGTTTTATGGAGCTGGTGAAGAAAATTTACAGTTTTTACCCCATTGAAGAGCTGAATTCGGCACCCAGTCCCTTCCAGAGCAGAGAATCAGCAGAAGGACTGACCCAGGGGTTTGCCTTGGGTTTCCATGGAGCTGTCAACACCCCTGTGGGGGGAACCCAAACCTGCTTCATTTAATCCAAACCTGCCTCATTTAATCTAAACCTGCCTCATCTAATCCAAACCTCCCTCAATTAATCCAAACCTGCCTCATTTAATCCAAACCTACCTCATCTAATCCAAACCCACCTATTTTAATTCAAATCTCCCTCATCTAATCCAAACCTGCCTCATTTAATCCAAACCTCCCTCAATTAATCCAAACCTGCCTCATCTAATCCACCATCTCATTTAATCCAAACCTCCCTCATCTAATCCAAACCTCCCTCATTTAACCCAAACCTCCCTCATTTAATCCAAACCCATTTCATTTAATCCAAACCCGCCTCATTTAACCCAAACCTGCCTCATTTAACCCAAATCTGCCTCATTTAACCCAAACCTGCTTCATTTAATCCAAACCTGCCTCAGTTTCAGCCCCTCAGGAGGGATCTGGGTGAGGAAAGGACCCAGATCTCCACCATCTCCCATCACTAAACTACAAAGTGATATTTTCACCATGTAAGAAATTGGATTTTGGCTTTTAGGGATTTTTGTAGGGATTTTTAGTGGGTTTTTTTTTTTTAGTTTTTATTTAAGGAGATTTTAAAGGGATTTTTGTAGGGATATTTTAGGGATTTTTGTAGGGATTATTTTTTTAGGGATTTTTAAAGGGATTTTTGTAGAGATGTTTTAGAGTTTTTTTAATGGATTTTTGTAGGGATTTTTTAGGGATTTTTGTAGGCATATTTGTAGAGGATTTTTTAGGGAATTTTAGGGGGTTTTTTTGGGATTCCAGTGAGCATTTCCCTCTGTCTTGGCCAGCCCTGTGCCTGTAAAAGCTGGGATTAGGCCCGGAGAGCAGAGGATGGAAGATTTTCCCCGTGACCTTTGCGAGCTCCTGTTGGTGCTGCTGGAGGCTGAGGCATCATTGTTCCAGAGAGAAATCCCTGTGGCCCATCCTGGTGGATCCTGGTGCTGTTTGCTTAAGGAAACGGGGTCATCACCGGGGTTATTTTTATTGGGTGCCATCGTTTTTAGCATCCCCACGTCAATGTGTGTCACTAACAATGACTTGTAAAAGGATACAGGGGTTGCTAAGGAAACCTCTGCAACACCAGAGCCAAACAAAAAACAGAGCAGAGACCGCCCAGGGCCTGGGCCTGCACAGCCTCACCCTCTCAGGCAGCAAAACTTTGTGGTTTTCGAGCTGGGAGATGCTCAACCTGCTGCATTTTGAGGCTGTCTAAAAACAGAGGCCAGACAAAATTAATAAAATAAAAAGTATTTCTATTTATTAAAGAGTTTTCGGGTACATTTAGGGCAGACAAAGCCCCCCAGGGCCACCCAAAATGGACTCATGAGTTTCACACTTTTATAAATTTGGCCCATTTGCATATTTGGATTAATCTAATTACAGCTGCAGGTAATGAAATCGTTCACCCCAAGTTTGCTGCCCCCAACTCACTTTTGTTTAATTTCTGGGCCCTGAGGCAGTGAGGTGTCCTTGGTTCCCAGGCCTGCAGAGGAATTGTTGTGTCTGCCCCAAATGGGAGAGCAGCAGCTCACACTGGGTGTGGAGTTCAGAGTTATGCCCTAAACTGGATTTATGCCCAGAGTTATGCCCATAAACAGCAGGATTACAGAGAGATGGAAAATAGAAAAGCTGAAATCCTGGAGAGGAATTGTTGTGTCTGCCCAAAATGGGAAAGCAGGAGCTCACACTGAGTATGGAGTTCAGAGTTATGCCCTAAAGAACTGCAGGGTTACAGAGATGGGAAATAGAAAAGCTGAAATCCTCAGGCATCAGACCCTCACCAGGGAAAATTTGTGTGGCAGAGAACTCCTCCAAGCTTTGTGTTCCCCACATGAGAGCAGCAGCAGGAGCACGGAGCTATTTCTGGGCTCTGCTGATCATTAATTGCCAAAAGCAGCCCTGGAATCTCTGTTGGGATATTTCATTTCACTGGGAGAGCAGGAACCAACAATGGCCTTCAATCCCTGCTAATCTGCAGGAAATGCAGGGCAGATCAGCCTCCTGCAGGCACCCATGGCCCCAGCACTGCCCAGGTGCCCCAGGGGCTTCCAGGGGCTGGGACATCTCCAGGAAAGCTGCTGGGGGTTTATGCCATGGATTCTGGGCTGGGTGGATAAATCAGGAGATATTCTTTCCAAAGAATGCCAGCCCAGCCTTGCGGGAGTTCTGCAGAGAGACTTTGGCACCCCAGAACCAGAGAATTCTGCAATGGTTTGGGTTGGAAGGGACCTAAAAGTCACCCAGAGCAACCCCTGCCATGGAGGGGACACCTCCCATTGTCCCAGGGGGCTCCAGCCTGGCCTTGGGCACTGCCAGGGATCCAGGGGCAGCCACAGCTCCCTGGGAATTCCTTTCCAGTCCCTCCCCACCCTCATTCCTTCCCTTATCTCACCCAAATCTCCCCTTTCCCAGTGGGAGCCATTCCCTGTGTCCTGTCCCTCCATCCCTTGTCCCCAGTCCCTCTCCAGCTCTCCTGGAGCCCCTTCAGGCCCTGAAGGAGCTCTGAGCTCTCCTGCATCCTTCTCCTTTCCAGGTGAGCACCCCCAGCTCCCCCATCTCAGCTCTCCACAGCCTCTGGATTTTCCCTTCCCCAGTGAAACAGAAACCACCAGAGTAACTCAGCAGATCCTCCCCTCCATGAAAAATCCCATTTTTTCCAGAGGCCTCTGATCCCCCACAGTGACTGCACAGGCTCAGCCACCAGAGCTGAGCCCACCAGGACCCAAATTCCACTCCAGCCTTGTCCTGCTGGGATCCCTGCAGCTCTACAGGACATCCCTCACCTCCAGGAGCTCCCCCAGCAGCAAACACAGGATTTGTAACAAAGCACAGGAATTTAGAACCGGAATATTATGGAAATGAGCTCAGACAGGAGGGGGGAGCCCTGCAAAGTCAGGATTTTGTTAAAATCAACTGGGCCTTGGAACTGCTGGAATTGAACACCAAAAGAAGCATTTCAAAGTCAAATCCCCACAAAGTCTCTGATGGTGAAGGAACAGCTTCACTCCACCCCAGGGAGTTCCAGCACTTTGCTGGAGCTGAGATTTTTAAACCGGTTCAGTCAAAGGGCTGCAAATTGCTGAGTAAATATTGATTCTTCCACTCCAGCCCAAGTGAGATGGAGCCAGGAAGGAGCAAGCTCAGCCTATCTGGGCTGAAGCACCGAAAGAACAGTGCCCACAATAAACTTGTGTCAGCTGGAGTGAGGAGCTGAGAGATCTGGAGATTAAAGGTCTCCCTTGTGAACATTTGCACGGAACCCAGGACAATGGGACCAGGATTCCAGGGTGTTACCATGACACAAACGAGACACAGCACGGAGGACAACAAGGGTTGCCATGGAAACAGCTGATAAATGGGCACATGCACAAAAAAATTGGCTTACTTTGCTTGTTTAAGTGGGAGGGGAACTGTTTTGATCCTGCTTAATTGCAGTTGATCTCCTTTAATTGCATTTTCTTCCATCAAGTCCGGTGTCACTGCCAGAGCAGCAGCTCCAGTGATCTTTGTCAGGGGGAAACTGAGGCAAGGAGGGATGGCTGGGACAATTCCCAGTGTTTTGAGTTCTCCCTGCTCAGATTTAACCCTTGCAGGGAAGTGAGTGGTGCAGGAAAATTCCAAACCACAAATGCAAAGGGTTTGCTCACCTGCTTTGCTGAGGGGGAATAAATCAGTTTTATTTATTAAATCAGATTTATTTAGAGAGAGGGGGGTTTGTATTCTCCTAAATGTCCTTCCCAAGGTGCTAATGCTGATTTTGAGGCTGCAGGGTGGAAAAGCAGCAGCCAAGTGTGGAGAATCAGAAACCTGATTGGAATAAGAGCGACCAGATTGTGGGGCCTTGAAATAGAACGGCAGCAAATGCAATTAACACGGGCTCGTTAAGGGCATTGATGGGCACGGAGGGAATTCTCCTCTGCTTTTATACCCAGGGTGCTGAAGGTGAAAGGAGCAGGGGCCAGAAAAGCTGCACTTTTGGGATGGGTGTGAGGTTCAGGCATTCCCTGCAAGGTTTGGGTGTTTTGGGGACGTTTGGAATGGGAGAGGGTCTGGAATGAGCACCAGGAATGCTCAAATCTCTGAGCAGAGCCACGGGGCAGCTGCACAGAGCTGCCTCCGCCCGCAGGGTGCACCTGGGGAGGGTCCTGTGGCACAGCAGGGAGGGAAATGGGCAAAGGGAGCAGGGAAATGGGTAAAGGGAGCAGGGGAATGGGCAAAGGGAGCAGGGGAATGGGTAAAAGGAGCAGGGGAATGGGTAAAAGGAGCAGGGAAATGGGTAAAAGGAGCAGGGGAATGGGTAAAGGGAGCAGGGAAATGGGCAAAGGGAGCAGGGGAATCTCAAATGGAGAAAGGAAATGTCAAAAGGGAGCAGGGAAATGGGCAAAGGGAGCAGGGAAATGGGTAAAAGGAGCAGGGAAATGGGCAAAGGGAGCAGGGGAATGGGTAAAGGGAGCAGGGAAATGGGCAAAGGGAGCAGGGGGATCTCAAAGGGAGCAGGGGAATCTCAAAGGGAGAAAGGAAATGTCCAAATGGAGCAGGGAAATGGGTAAAAGGAGCAGGGAAATGGGCAAAGGGAGCAGGGGAATCTCAAAGGGAGCAGGGGAATCTCAAAGGGAGAAAGGAAATGTCCAAATGGAGCAGGGAAATGGGTAAAAGGAGCAGGGAAATGGGTAAAGGGAGCAGGGAAATGGGTAAAATGAGCAGGGAAATGGGTAAAGGGAGCAGGGGAATGGGTAAAAGAAGCAGGGGAATGGGCAAAGGGAGCAGGGGAATCTCAAAGGGAGCAGGGAAATGGGTAAAGGGAGCAGGGGAATGGGCAAAGGGAGCAGGGGAATCTCAAATGGAGCAGGGAAATGGGTAAAAGGAGGAGGGAAATGGGCAAAGGGAGCAGGGAAATGGGTAAAGGGAGCAGGGAAATGGGTAAAAGGAGGAGGGAAATGGGCAAAGGGAGCAGGGGAATGGGCAAAGGGAGCAGGGGAATCTCAAATGGAGCAGGGAAATATCCAAAAGGAACAGGGGAATCTCAAATTGAGCAGGGGAATCTCCAAATGGAGCCGGGGAATCTCAAAGGGAGCAGGGAAACGCCCAAATGGAGCAATGAAATTCCCAATAGGAGTGGGGAAATGTCCAAAAGGAGCAGGGAAATGTCCAAAGGAGTTGGGAAATCCCAAATGGAGCAGGGAAATGTCCAGATGGAGAAAGGAAATGTCCAAAAATAGTTGGGAAGTGTCCAAATGGAGCAGGGAAATGTTCAAAGGGAGCAGAGAAATGCCCAAATGGAGGAGAAAATGTCCAAAAGGAGCAGGGAAATGCCCAAACGGAGAAAGGAAATGTCCAAAGGGAGCAGGGAAATGTTCAAAGGGAGCAGGAAAAGGCCCAGAGGGAGCAGGGAAATGGCCAAAGGGAGCAGGGGAATCTCAAATGGAGAAAGGAAATGTCCAAATGGAGCAGGGAAATGGGTAAAAGGAGCAGGGAAATGGGGAAAGGGAGCAGGGGGATCTCAAATGGAGGAAGGAAATGTCAAAAGGGAGCAGGGAAATGCCCAGAGGGAGCAAGGGAATCTCAAATTGAGCAGGGGAATATCCAAGTGGAGTGGGGCAATCTCCAAATGGAGCCGGGGAATCTCAAAGGGAGCAGGGAAATGGGCAAAGGGAGCAGGGAAATGCCCAAATGGAGCTGGGAAATTCCCAATAGGAGTGGGGAAATGTCCAAAAGGAGCAGGGAAATGTCCAAAAGGAGTTGGGAAATCCCAAATGGAGCAGGGAAATTCCCAAAAAGAGCAGGGGAATGGCCAAAAGGAGCAGGGAAATGTCCAAAAGGAGTTGGGAAATCCCAAATGGAGCAGGGAAATTCCCAAAAAGAGCAGGGGAATGGCCAAAGGGAGCAGGGAAAATGGGCAAAGGGAGAAATGGAATGCCCAAATGGTATAAGGAAATGCCCAAATGAAATGCCCAAATGAGCAGGAAAAATGGGCAAAGGGAGAAATGGAATGCCCAAATGGTGTAAGGAAATGCCCAAATGAAATGCCCAAATGGTGTAAGGAAATGCCCAAATGAGCAGAGCAGCAGCGTCCAAGGGGAGCGGGGAAATTCCCCAATGCAGCAGGGAAATGGGCAAAGGGAGCAGAGCAGTGTCCAAAGGGAACAGGGAAATGGCCAAAGGAGCAGAAAAATGTGCAAAGAGAGCATGACAGTGTCCAAATGGAGCAGGGAAATGCCCAAAGGAGAAATGAAATGCCCAAATGGAGCAGGGGAATCTCAAAGGAAGCAGCGAAATGGCCAAAGGGAGCAGGGAAAGGGCTCTGTCCTGTGGTGGCTGCTCTGGAAAAACAGCGCATTCAGCTCCCCAAAACCACCTGCAGGGAATTTCCTTCCCAGATCCCCTCTGTGGATGCCGCCTACCAGATGACCCCCTCAATCCATCTCCCTTTCAGCACACATTGTTTGGTTTCAGCAGCTGGAGGGGGAATGACATGTTCTTGGACTCTGGGATGGCATTGACAGCATGGCTGTCCTAACATCATGCCAAGCTTTGGAAACCAAACCAAATGAAAGAATTCCCATTACACGTTCTGCTTTCTGCACTGGGGAGGATTAAAAGCAGCTCTGGATGTCCTAATTAACTCCTTCCCTCATGTGAGGGGTTCCTTCCAGCTCCCTGAGCAGGGATGGAATTCTGCAGGGATATCACTCCAGGCAGGAGCACACCTCAGGCCACCAGGGGATTTACAAACTCCAGGATTTCAGCTGCACCCAGGGAGAAGTAATTGGTGAGAAAGGGAGCAGGAAATGGGAGATGGATGAAAATTCTCCTGGTTGGGAATGTTTCTGTCTGGAGGTGTCGTGGTCACCTCTGCAGGTGACAAACACATCACACTCACTTGGACCCACACCCAGGCTCTAAATATTCCCATTCCAGAAAATTCCCATTCCAGATTTTTCCATTCCCTGACTCCAGAGGGGCTCCAGCTCTCCGTGGCCTCCTCTGGATTTATTCCAGCAGGTCCATTTCCCTCTGAAAGACAAATCACAACATTAACTCAGCAAACCCTTTCCTCCATTCCCATTGCAAACATTCCCATTCCCAGGGGACGGGTTGGGGTTTTACACAGTGGGTTCCACATCCAGGAGCAGCCACAGGGGATTTAATTCCAAATTAAAGGCTTGGGTTCCTCTTGCACAGTGCAAACAGCACTTGTCCCACCAGAGCCCCCCTGTCCCTCCTCAAAGATTTTTGGAAGTTTCTGGGACCTTGTGGAGCTGCTGGCACATTCTGTTTTCCCAGGATTGCTGTTTTAACTCCCCAAAGCAGTGGATAAGTGGTTTCATTCTCAGGACATCATTCTCACACATCAAAGCACTGCACTCAGTGTGGAACTCTGAAATATTTGATTCCTGTGCTCTTCTTCTTTCCTTTTGGAAAGGAAATCTTTAAAAAACCCAAACCCTGCATTTCCAGTCCCAGTGGAAGTGGTTTCCTACTAAGATAAATAAATAAATGTGAGAATAGAAAACTCTGCCCCATCCCAGCCCCACAGCGGGGTTTGTGTGTGGCAGCTCCAGCTGCAGCTGCTCAGGGAGGAGGAACCTGAAAAGTCCATCCCCAGCTTCCTGAAAATGGGACCCTCAGGTGGAAATGGGACCCTCGGGGTGCTGCCCACCAGGTGGGAAATGCTCAGGTGGGAAATGGGATCCCCAGGGTGCTGCCCACCAGGTGGGAAATGCTCAGGTGGGAAATGGGATCCTCAGGTGGGAAATGGGATCCCCAGGGTGCTGCCCACCAGGTGGGAAATGGGATCGTCAGGTAGGAAGTGGGATCTCCAGGTAGAAATGGGATCCTCAGGGTGCTGCCTACCAGGTGGGAAATGGGATCCTCAGGTAGGAAATGGGACCCTCAGGTAGGAAATGGGACCCCCAGGTGGAAAATGGGATCCCCAGGTAGAAATGGGATCCCCAGGGTGCAGTCCACTAGGTGGGAAATGCTCAGGTGGGAAATGGGATCCTCAGGTAGGAAATGGGATCCCCAGGTGGAAAATGTGATCTCCAGGTGGGAAATGGGACTCTCAGGTGGGAAATGGGATCCCCAGGGTGGGAAATGGGATCTCCAGGGTGCTGCCCACTAAGTGGGAAATGCTCAGGTGGGAAATGGGACCCTCAGGTGGGAAATGGGATCCCCAGGTGGGAAATGGGATCGCAAGGTGGACAATGTAATCCCCAGGTGGGAAATGAGATCCTCAGGTAGAAAATGGGATCTCCAGGTGGGAAATGGGACCCTCAGGTGGGAAATGGGATCCCCAGGTGGGAAATGGGACCCTCAGGTGGGAAATGGGATCGCAAGGTGGAAAATGTGATCTCCAGGTGGGAAATGGGATCCCCAGGGTGGGAAATGGGATCTCCAGGGTGCTGCCCACTAAGTGGGAAATGCTCAGGTGGGAAATGGGACCCTCAGGGTGCTGCCCACCAGGTGGGAAATGGGATCGTCAGGTAGGAAGTGGGATCTCCAGGTAGGAAATGGGATCCTCAGGTGGAAAATGGGAGCCCCAGGTGGAAAATGGGATCCCCAGGGTGCTGCCCACCAGATGGGAAATGGGATCGTCAGGTAGGAAGTGGGATCTCCAGGTAGAAATGGGATCCTCAGGGTGCTGCCTACCAGGTGGGAAATGGGATCCTCAGGTAGGAAATGGGACCCTCAGGTAGGAAATGGGACCCCCAGGTGGAAAATGGGATCCCCAGGTAGAAATGGGATCCCCAGGGTGCTGTCCACTAGGTGGAAAATGCTCAGGTAGGAAATGGGATCCTCAGGTAGGAAATGGGATCCCCAGGTGGAAAATGTGATCTCCAGGTGGGAAATGGGACCCTCAGGTGGGAAATGGGATCCCCAGGGTGGGAAATGGGATCTCCAGGGTGCTGCCCACTAAGTGGGAAATGCTCAGGTGGGAAATGGGACCCTCAGGTGGGAAATGGGATCCCCAGGTGGAAAATGGGATCTCCAGGGTGCTGCCTACTAGGTGGGAAATGCTCAGGTGGGAAATGGGATCCCCAGGGTGCTGCCCACCAGGTGGGAAATGGGATCGTCAGGTAGGAAGTGGGATCTCCAGGTAGAAATGGGTTCCTCAGGGTGCTGCCTACCAGGTGGGAAATGGGATCCTCAGGTAGGAAATGGGACCCTCAGGTAGGAAATGGGATCCCCAGGTGGGAAATGGGATCACAAGGTGGACAATGTAATCCCCAGGTGGGAAATGAGATCCTCAGGTAGGAAATGGGATCCCCAGGTGGGAAATGGGACCCTCAGGTGGGAAATGGGATCCCCAGGTAGGAAATGGGATCCTCAGGCGGGAAATGGGACCCTCAGGTGGGAAATGGGATCGCAAGGTGGAAAATGTGATCTCCAGGTGGGAAATGGGATCCCCAGGGTGGGAAATGGGGTCTCCAGGGTGCTGCCCACTAAGTGGGAAATGCTCAGGTGGGAAATGGGACCCTCAGGGTGCTGCCCACCAGGTGGGAAATGGGATCGTCAGGTAGGAAGTGGGATCTCCAGGTAGAAATGGGATCCTCAGGGTGCTGCCTACCAGGTAGGAAATGGGATCCTCAGGTAGGAAATGGGATCCTCAGGTAGGAAATGGGATCCCCAGGGTGCTGTCCACTAGGTGGGAAATGCTCAGGTGGGAAATGGGATCGCAAGGTGGAAAATGTGATCTCCAGGTGGGAAATGGGATCCTCAGGTGGAAAATGGGAGCCCCAGGTGGAAAATGGGATCCCCAGGGTGCTGCCCACCAGATGGGAAATGGGATCGTCAGGTAGGAAGTGGGATCTCCAGGTAGAAATGGGATCCTCAGGGTGCTGCCTACCAGGTAGGAAATGGGATCCTCAGGTAGGAAATGGGACCCTCAGGTGGAAAATGGGATCCCCAGGGTGCTGCCCACCAGGTGGGAAATGGGATCCCCAAGGTGGGAAATGGGACCCTCAGGCTCAGCCTTTCCTCAGGGTGCCTTGGATGATCCCACTCCCTTCCAGCGACCTTTCCCGCAGCAGATTTGGGAGTTTCAGAAGCCCTGGATCGGGCAGAGCTGTTCATCCCTGCAGCCAGGGAGCTGGGACCCAGCCAACTCCAAGCAACTTTTTCATCGGGGTTTTGGTTTTTTTTGCTGTTTTCCTTTTTTTTTCCCGCGCCGAGCGCGATGCCAAGAGATTAGAAACGACAATCGGCCTGGGAGGCAGAGGCAGAGCAGGAGACAGGAGAGGAGTGCCTGGACAAACAGAGGAGCCCCTGCTTGCCCTGCAGGGTCAGGGCCAGGGGCTGCTCAGCCCCGAGGGTGGGGATGGGTCAGTGCCGGGTGCTCTGCATCCCACGGACCCCACCTCTGCTGGCAGTGGGAAGAGAGAGCTCCAGCAGCCTCTGACGTGCGAGGTGACGGGAATGGAGCAGGGTGAGGGCAGCCCCAGCTGCCTGGAAGTGATTTCCCAGCTGGGGAGCAGCAGAGGCCACGGCCACTGGAGCTGATCGCGGCTCTGGGAGCTGAGGCGGCTTCCAAGGGATTCCCAGTCTCAGGGATGCTCCCTGGTGTGTTGGACGTTTAAACCAGGATGTTTAAGGCAAATTTGGGAGAAAACCCCCAAAGGGAGCCCCTCCAGAAAGCAAACCCACACAGCCCCTCCCCACAACCGGGTCAGGAAGGATTCCTTGGAGAGAAGTGGAAAGAACTGTCACAGATATCTTTTATGAAAAATCCTTTCCTTAGGATTTTTCCTCCTGAGAAGCTGGGAGGCCTCAGGAACAAAATGCAAACAATGGTTATCTGCTGCTGTGGAATGCAACAGGTGCATCTGTGATTGGTCTCATGGGGTTGTTTCTAATTAATGGCCAATCACAGTCAGCTGGCTCAGACTCTCTGTCCCAGCCACAAACCTTTGTTATCATTCCTTCTTTTTCTATTCTTAGCCAGCCTTCTGATGAAATCCTTTCTTCTATTCTTTTAGTACAGTTTTAATATAGTATATATCATAAAATAATAAATCAAGCCTTCTGAAACATGGAGTCAGATCCTCATCTCTTCCCTCGTCCTCGGATGAGGATTATTAATTATGGCATGGAATTATAACGTGGAATTATAGCATGGAATTATAACATGGCATTATGGCATGGAATTAATCACACCATGGAATTATAACATGGAATCATAGCATGGAATTATAGTGTTGAATTATAGCATGGAATTAATCACACCATGGAATTACACCATGGAATCATAGCATGGAATCATAGCATGGAATCAGCATGGAATTATAGCGTTGAATTATAGCATGGAATTAATCACACCATGGAATTACACCATGGAATCATAGCATGGAATTATAACATGGAATTATAGCATGGAATCAATCACACCATAGAATCATAGAAAGGAATTAGAGCATAGAATTAATCACATCATGGAATTATAGTATGGAATTATAGCATTGAATTATAGCATGGTATAAATCACACCGTGAAATCATGTCTTGGAATTATAGCATGGAATTATGGCATGGAATCATGGCATGAAATTATAGCATGGAATCATGTCTTGGAATTATAGCAAGGAATTATAGTATGGAATTATAGTATGGAATTAATCACACCATGGAATTATACCATGGAATCACATCATGGAATTATACCATGGAATTATACCATGGTATAAATCACACCATGGAATCATGTCTTGGAATTATAGCATGGAATTATAGTATGGAATTATAGCATTGAATTATAGCATTGAATTGTAGCATGGAATTAATCACACCATGGAATTATACCATGGAATCACATCATAGAATTATACCATGGAATTATACCGTGGAATTATAGCATGGTATAAATCACACCGTGGAATCATGGCTTGGAATTATAGCATGGAATTATAACATGGAATTGTAGCATGAAATTAATCACACCATGGAATTATAGCATTGAATTACAACATGGAATTATAGCATGGAATCAGCATGGAATAAATCGCACCATGGAATTATAACATGGAATCATGGCATGGAATTATAGCATGGAATCAATCATACCATGGAATTATAACATGGAATTAATCACGCCACAGAATCCTGGAATGTTTTGGGTGGGAAAGGACCTTAAATCCATCCAGTGCTGTGCTGATAACATTTCTTATCTCAAAGTTTCCATACAAACACACACCTGTGGGAGCCTTCTGTCAGACTTTGAGAATTCTCTACAAATTCATTTCCCACACAATGCTCCCGAAATTTTCCACTCAATTCCTCTGTGCTGGAAGACACCAGCATTTCCCAGAAGTTTCTTCTCAAGCCTTTCCCACCACTGTGAGCCTAATGCTGCATTCAGAAACACAGAAAGGTGATCCTCGTGTTGGAATGGCAGATAATTCAAGTAATTTCTTTTATTTATTTCAAGTATATTTAACCTTGCAAATGAAGTTTCAGGTTCACAGACAAATAACTCTGGTCTGACAGAAACAATTGATGATCAGAGAATGAACATTCCATCTAAGGAAAATAACAGGCAAATGTTAAGGACGACAGAGGCAAATATTTTTGCCTTCCTTTACAGACATAGTCTGGAATGTGCACTTGAGTAGTAAAGCAGCACTTTCACAAGTATATTTTGCACACTCATGCTGTGAAAAATGCCAATCGCATGTTTTTAAAATTTTAAAAGTTGAATAGTAATAAAATGCTTATAAAAATAGTAATAAAATTAGAGTAATAAAAATTTGAACAATTGAGATTAGGACAATACGAGACAATAGAAACAAAGAGTTACAGACAGTCTGGGTCCCTCTTTCTGGGATGAGCCCAAAAAGGACCCACGTTAACAGAGGATTAACCCTTAAAAGCAACAGCCTGTTGCACATTCATACACCTCATCCATGATGCATAAATTCCACTCAAACACAGGATTCTGTCTGGGCAGTGTCAGCTTCTTCCTCTGAATCCTAACATGAGCAAGGTGGGAAGAAGTTTCTTCTGATAATGGAGCAATAAATTCTCTTTCTCTGAAAGATTTAGGTGTCCTGTGGCTGCTGCTAGGTGGAAGTACCTCATTCCTTTCTTTAAAAAAAATCTCACATCCATAGTTTCTATTTTAACATTATGTTATAACCTAAAACTATATTGAACACAGTACTTAAGAAAATTAACACAGCATAACTTTCTAACAGAATACATACAATATTCTTTTTATATACATATATATATAAATGAATTATATCTTTTTATGAATTATATCTTATGAATTATATATATATTATGAATAATATATTTTATATATACATATATAAATGAATATATACTATATATATACATATATACTTATATATACATTTTATATACATATAAATATAATATTCCTATTTCGAATATAACACATACAATATTCATTTTTACATACATATATATGAAAATGAATTATATGTGTCTATGAATTATATATATATTATGAATTATATATTTTTATTAATTATATATTTGATAAATATATATATAAATGAATCTTTATTTTATACATATATACATACATATATATACACTTTATATGCATATAATATTAATATTTCTAACATAACATATATAATATTCATTTTAATATTACATATTTTTCACAAAGGGATGAAGGGAAGGAAGGGAAGATGGGAAGGAGAGAAGAGAATTAATACAGCATAACTTTCTAACATAACACATATAATACTCATTTTTATATACATATATTTTATATATTATAAAATATGTGGATATATGTCTATATATATAAAATATATTATTTATACACTTATATTTTATATATATATACATACACATTTTATATACATATGCATATAATATTCCTATTTCTAACATAACACACATAATATTCATTTTAATATTTGTGAAAAGCCAGTCATAAAATATGCATTTTTCACAAAGGGATGAAGGGAAGGAAGGGAAGAGGGGAAGGAGTGAAGAGAATTAATACAGCATAACTTTCTAACATAACACATATAATACTCATTTTTATATACATATATTTTATATCTTCTAAAATATATGGATATATGTCTATATATATAAAATATATATTATATATACTTATACATATACTTATACATATACATATGCATATGTATATGCATATACATATACATATACATATAATATTCCTATTTCTAACATAACACATAATATTCATTTTTATATACCTACATATATACATATATTTTATATATTATAAAATATATGGATATATGTCTATAAAGATAAAATATATATACATACACTTATATTTTATATATATACATATACATATAATATTTATATTTCTAACGTAACACATATAATATTCATTTTAATATTTGTGAAAAGCCAGTCATAAAATACACATTTTTCACAAAGGGATGAAGGGAAGGGAAGGAAGAGAGGAGGGAGGGATGTTTTCTGGATGTTTTCTCAGGTGCAGGGGAGGGTGACGCGCTCTGGCCAAGGACATCAAAGCAGGAGACCCTCCCCAGGCTGCGGGGCCGGGTGGGGCCGGGGCTGACTCACAGTGACGGGAGCGCTCTCTGTGTCAGCCGGAATGGGAAGGAGCCTTTCTTTGTTTGGGAACCTTTGCAGCTCCCCGGGTGAGTTCATCCCGGGAGCTCAGCGGGCAAAACGCATCGGGGCAGGTGGAGGAAATGGAAAAGCCTTTCAGACTCTGGGTTTGGGGTTGGTGTGTGCTGGGAGCGGTTCTTTCCCAGTCAGGGGGTGCTGAGGGCAACCAAATCCTAATTCAGGAGCTTTCCTTTATGGACTCGAGTCCTTCCATCCCAAACCTTCATTCACACAAGGGCAGCACCTCCAGAAGTGCCCTGTTGGGTGTCTATATTGGGGTGGCCAATGTCAATGTTGGGGTGGCCACAGTCCCTCCAGAAGTGCTTTTTTAGGGTGCCTGCAGTCCCTCCAGAGGTGCCTTTTCAGGGTGCCTGCAGTCTTTCCAGAGGATCTTTTTTAGGGTGCCTGCAGCCCCTCTAGATGTGACTTTTTAGGGTGCCTGCAGTCCCTTCACAGGTGCCCCCATTGTGGTGCCCACCGTCCCTCCAGAAATGCCTTTTTTGGGGTGCCTGCAGTCCCTTCAGGAATCCCTTTTTAGGGTGCCTGCAGTCCCCCCAGGGGTGCCTTTTTGGGGCACCTGCAGTCCCAGCTCCTGCTGGAGCCAGTGGTTAATTAGGAACAGGCAATAACAGCCCCACATTTACCCCCAAATGGGTGCCTGGCAAGGGAATCCCACTCCCCACACAGATGGGCTGAGGGTTTGGGATGTGCAGGAGGTTGGGTGGCACAGCAGGGAATGAAACCTGGGAACAGAGAGTACCGTCTGCCTGTCCCTGTGTCCCTCTGCCTGTCCCGGTGTCCCTGTGCCTGTCCCTGTGTCCCTCTGAATATCCCTGTGTCCCTCTGCCTGTCCCGGTGTCCCTGTGCCTGTCCCTGTGCCCCTCTGCCTGTCCCCATGCCCCTGTGCCTGTCCCTGTGTCCCTCTGAATATCCCTGTGTCCCTCTGCCTGTCCCGGTGTCCCTGTGCCTGTCCCTGTGTCCCTCTGCCTGTCCCCATGCCCCTGTGCCTGTCCCTGTGTCCCTCTGAATGTCCCTGTGTCCCTCTGCCTTGGGGACTGCCACTGCCAGCCCTGGGAGGGAGATTGGAAATCTTGAAGTGAGGGTTTGGGGTACTCTGGGAAGGAAATTGGGAATTCTGGATTGAGAGTTTGAATCATTCTGGGAGGGATTTGGAATCCTGAATTGAGGGTTTGGGGTACTCAGGGAGGGAGATTGGGAATCCTGCAGTGAGGATTTGGAACACTCAGGGAGGGAGATAAGGAATTTTGAAGTGAGGGCTTGGGGTACTCTGGGAAGGAAATTGGGAATTCTGGATTGAGGGTTTGGGTCACTCTGGGAGCAAATGGGAATCCTGAATTCAAGGATTTGGAGCACTGAAGGAGGGAGATTGGGAATGCTGCAGTGAGAATTTGGAAAACCCTGGGAGAGACTGGGAATCCTGAGGTGAGGGTTTGGATCACCCTGGGAGAGATTGGGAATCCTGCAGTGAGGGTTTGGAGTACTCAGGGAAGGAAATCGGGAATTGTGGATTGAGAGTTTGAATCACTCAGGGAGGGATTTGGAATCCTGAATTGAGGGTTTGGATCACTCAGGGAGGGATTGTGAATCCTGCAGTGAGGATTTGGATCACCTCAGAGGGATTGGGAATCCTGCAGTGAGGGTTTAGATCACTCAGGGAGGGATTTGGAATCCTGAATTGAGGGTTTGGGGTACTCAGGGAGGGAGATTGGGAATTCTGGATTGAGGGTTTGGATCGCCCTGGGAGGGACTGGGAATCTTGAAGTGAGAGTTTGGATCACTGAGAAGGAAATTGGGACTCCTGAAATGAGGGTTTGGAGCACCCTGGGAGGGAAATTAGTGAAGGTTTGGGGTACTCTGGGAAGGAAATTCTGGATTGAGGCTTTGGAGCACACTGAGAGGGAGATTGGGAATCCTGAATTGAGGGTTTGGGGTACTGTGGGCAGGAAATTGGGAATCCTGCAATGAGGGTTTGGAGCACTCTGGGAGTGATTGGGAATCCTGCAGTGAGGGTTTAGGGTACTCTGGGAAGGAAATTTGGAATCCTGAAGTGAGGGTTTGGATCACTCAGGAGGCAGATAAGGAATCCTGCAGTGAGAGTTTGGATCTGGGAGCAATTGAGAACCCTGCAGTGAGGGTTTGGATCACCCTGGGAAGGATTGGGAACCCTGCAGTGAGGGTTTGGATCACCCTGGGAAGGATTGGGAACCCTGCAGTGAGGGTTTGGATCACCCTGGGAAGGATTGAGAATCCTGCAGTGAGGGTTTGGATCACCCTGGGAAGGATTGAGAATCCTGCAGTGAGGGTTTGGATCACCCTGGGAAGGATTGGGAACCCTGCAGTGAGGGTTTGGATCACCCTGGGAAGGATTGGGAACCCTGTAGTGAGGGTTTGGATCACCCTGGGAAGGATTGGGAACCCTGTAGTGAGGGTTTGGATCACCCTGGGAAGGATTGGGAACCCTGTAGTGAGGGTTTGGATCTCTCAGGGAAGGATTGGGAATTCTGAAGCGAGGGTTTGGATCTCTCAGGGAAGTATTAGGAATCCTGCAGCGCGGATTTAGATCCCCCTGGGCCTCGGGCTGAGGCAGGGAACAGTTTGTGCTCTCTGGGAAGTCAGGCTGGGCCTGGCTGTCCCTGCCCCTGTCCCAGGCTGATTGCCCATTGTGTGTCCCGTTGTCTGTCCCATTGTCTGTCCCGTGGTCAGCGAAAGGTGAAGCTCCTGGGGCACCATCGCTGTTTACACACAGGGGCCCCGATTTCCAGAGCGCTCCGTTAATTACCCGACACAATTAATCCGAGGGATTAATTATCCAACACAAATAACCCCAGGGGTGGGACCAGGCCTGGCTCGGGGCTGAGCTCCTCACCCCTTGCCCTGCTGGTGACTTCACTTTGGAGAAACACAGCGTGATTCAAGCCTTTCTTTTTTTTAAATATAAAACATAAATGTGAAAAACGCCAATTATTTGGTTTTTTAAAAAAAATTTAAAAGTTTAATAGTAATGAAATGGTTATTAAATAGTAATAAAATTAGAGGAATAATAATTTGGACAATTTGGATTAGGACAATACAAGACAATAAAAACAAAGAGTTGAAGACAGCCAGGTACCTTTTCTGGGCAAAACAAGCCCGAAAAAGGACTCACGTTTACAGAGGATTAACCCTTAAAAACAACAGGCTGTCGCATATTCATGCACCTCATCCATGATGCATAAATTCCATTCAAACACAGAATTCTGTCTGGGCAGTTCTTCTCACTCAGGTTAGGATTCAGCTTCTTCCTATGAATCCTAACCTGAATGAGGTGGGAAGAAGTTCATTTCTTCTGATAATGGAGGAATAAATTCTCTTTCTCTGAAAGATTCAGGTGTCCTGTGGCTGCTATCTAGCTGCAAGTCTTTCTTTAAAAAAAGTATCTTACATAGCATAGTTTCTATTTTCACATTTTGTTGTAACCTAAAACTATATTTAACACAGTACTTAAGAAAATGAATACAGCATCACTTTCTATCATAACACATATAATATTCATTTGAATACTTACAAAAAGCCAATCATAAAATACACATTTTTGTCACTAAATATCCAATAACGCCAAGCATCTCCAGCCCTTTCCTTCACCCCAGCTGCTGCATCCTCCTGTAAATGCAGATACTCCAACCCAACACCGAAACCTCAGTGCTGACTGGCACCTCTTTTGTCTTTATTCCTTCATTTTCCACAGCCCCTGCCATGGCCAGGAGTCCTGCTTTGGTTAGAAACGAGGAGGAAGAAGCTGCAGGAGGAAATCCCTGGAAAGCTCCCCCAGTGATCTGGGCAGGGTTTGGGGCTGGGGCTGAGCTCTGCAGCCATGCCCTGCTCAATGAGGGGTGCTCACAGGCCCAGGGACATCAAAACCCTCCAAAAAAACCCCCATTTAAACCCCAAAATTCACCTTTTTCACCAATCCTGTTTTCCAGGGGGTGCTGGTAAAGTTCCCCCAGTGATCTGTGCAGGGTTTGGGCCTGAGCTCTGCAGCCCTGCCCTGCTCAATGAGGGGTGCTCACAGACCCAGGGACATCAAAACCCTCCAAAAAAAAACCCATTTAAACCCCAAAATTCACCTTTTTCTCCAATCCTGTTTGCCAGGGAGTGCTGGGAAAGCTCCCCCAGTGATCTGGGCAGGGTTTGGGGCTGAGCTCTGCAGCCCTGCCCTGCTCAATGGTGCTCACAGACTCAGGGACATCAAACCCCCCTCAAAAACCCCATTTAAACCCTAAAAATCATTTTTCTCCAATCTTATTTTCCTGTGCTAGAGCTGGAAAAGTGGAGCTGCACTGGATACACTCAGCTATAATCAAAGCTGGGATGGCATGAGCTGGGCTGAGGCTGAGCTGGGACTGAACTGGGACAGAACTGGGACTGAACTGGGATGAGCTGGGACTGAACCGGGCTGAGCTGGGACAGAACTGGGCTGAGCTGGGACTGAACTGGGATGAGCTGGGACAGAACTGGGATTGAGCTGGGACAGAACTGGGATGAGCTGGGCTGAGCTGGGATGAGCTGGGACTGAACTGGGATGAGCTGGGACTGAACTGGGATGAGCTGGGATGAGCTGGGACTGAACTGGGATTGAGCTGGGACTGAACTGGGATGAGCTGGGACAGAACTGGGATTGAGCTGGGACAGAACTGGGATGAGCTGGGACAGAACTGGGATTGAGCTGGGATTAATTTCCTCTCTTTCTTTGCTCTTTTTTTAAACCAAGTGGATCATTCACAGTGATTTGGGGGTTGGGAACCTGTGGGAGTTCCCTCAGTTTGGATCCTGGTGCCACTTCAGGGTCCTGGTGACGTTTTATGGGTCTTGGTGGCATTCCAGGGATCCTGGTGACATTCCAGGAATCCTGATGGCATTCCAGTGGTCCTGGTGACATTTTATGGGTCCTGGTGACATTCCAGGGGTCATATTGACATTCCAGGGATCCTGGTGGCATTCCAGGGTCCTGGAAAGGGAATCACAGCAGCTCCTGCTGGGGCTGCACCTGTTCAGGAGGGAAGGCAGGGCCTGGGTTGGAACAGGAGGCCCCAGCAGGAGAAAATCCTCCTGAATTCCCAATGGTGCAGGATCCTCCTGAATTCCCAGAGGTGTTGGATCCTCCTGAATTCCCAATGGTGCAGGATCCTCCTGAATTCCCAGTCCTGGAGGATCCTCCTGAATTCCCAGAGGTGCAGGATCCTCCTGAATTCCCAATGGTGCAGGATCCTCCTAAATTCCCAGAGGTGCAGGATCCTCCTGAATTCCCAGCAGTGTTGGATCCTCCTGAATTCCCAGTGCTGGAGGATCCTTCTGAATTCCCAGTGCTGGAGGATCCTCCTGAATTCCCAGTGCTGGAGGATCCTCCTGAACTCCCAGTGCTGGAGGATCCTCCTGAACTCCCAGTGGTGTCAGATGAGGGTTGAATCAGCTGGTGAGCAACAGGAGGGTTTCAGGGCTCAGCTCTCCCTCCAAGCCATCAAACCTGAAATAATTCTGATCTTTTCCCTCCTCTTTCCTGCATCCTCTCATATTCAGCAGCTCCTGTTGGGAGCAGGAACAAACCCCGGCAGAACAAGGAGGAATTTCAATCAAAAATCCCAACACTTCTAGCTCTGGCAAAACCCTGATGAAGGAAATCAGTTTTACTTTAAAAAATCAAACTTTCAAGATATTTCAAACCACACTCCAAACTCCTCAGCATTGGGCATGAAGGGCTGACATTGTCTTTATTTCATTTTCTGCCTTATTTTTGCTTTCTCAGGACATTTCTGGGAACAGATTCATTTCATGGCTTGGATAAAGGAAAACTCTCAGTGGAAGGAGCTCTGGGGGTGTGAGCAGCTCCATCCCCTCCCAGCAGCTGATCCTGATCCAGCTGCTCCTTGAGGAAGCAGGAGAGGAACTGGAATCCAGCCGGGAGTGGCCTCACCTGCCCTGAACTCGCATT
The DNA here is from genome assembly GCF_028018845.1 of Melospiza georgiana. Classification (NCBI taxonomy): domain Eukaryota; kingdom Metazoa; phylum Chordata; class Aves; order Passeriformes; family Passerellidae; genus Melospiza; species Melospiza georgiana. The sequence goes on from NC_080460.1 coordinate 363,029, forward strand.
TTTCAGTGCAGGGTGGTGCAGTTTCGCTTTTTTTGGAGGGAATTTTTGCTGTGAGGTGCAGCCCCGTGTGCCAGGGGTGTTGGAGCAAATCGGGGGCCCTGTGTGATTTCCCAGCTGGGGCCCTGTCACAGGCACAGGGTAAGAATCCAGGATAAAGGGAAATGTTCCCTCCTGCCTCCTTTGGGGGAAAGGGGAGCCTGCTGTGCCTGCAGGGAATGTCCTGAATGAATTCCCTGAGCTCTTGGCTTGTACCAGCCTTGGAGTGAACAGAGACCTGGCTGCTCCTGGAGCTGCTCTGGGGCTGGTGCCCCTCTGGGGCTGGGATGGGAGAGCTGGGAATGCTCAGCTGGATCCAGAGAGAGCTGGGAATGCTCACCTGGGGAAGGGAAGGATCCAGGGAGAGCTTCCAGCACATTCCAGGGCCTGAAGGGGATCCAGGAGAGCTGGAGAGGGACTGGGGACAAGGGATGGAGGGACAGGACACAGGGAATGACTCCCACTGATAAAGGGGAGATTTGGGTGGGATGTTGGGCAGGAATACCTGGTTGTGAGGGTGAGGAGGGACTGGGATGGAATTTCCAGAGGAGCTGTGGCTGCCCCTGGATCCCTGGCAGTGCCCAAGGCCAGGCTGGGATAATCTGGGACAGTGGGAGATGTCCCTGTCATGGCAGGGGTAAATGGGATGAGTTTTAAGGTCCTTTCCAACCCAAACCTTATTCCCTGCCTCACTCCATCATCATTGCAGGCTGTCGCAGACATCTTTTATGAAAAATCCCTTCCTTAGGATTTTTCCTCCTGAGAAGCTGGGAGGCCTCAGGAACAAAATGTAAACAATGGTTATCTGCTGCTGTGGAATGCAACAGGTGCATCTGGGATTGGCCCATGTTAATTGTTTCTAATTAATGGCCAATCACAGTCAGCTGGCTTGGACTCTCTGTCCCAGCCACAAGCCTTTGTTATTCATTCCTTCCTATTCTATTCTTAGCCAGCCTTCTGATGAAACCTTTTCTTCTATTCTTTTAGTATAGATTTAATGTAATACATATCATAAAATAATAAGTCAAGCCTTCCGAAACATGGAGTCAGATCCTCATCTCTTCCCCAATCTGAAAACCCCTGTGAACACAGTCACAGCAGGCCTCTCTCACTTCTCCTCCAGGCCCACCATGCCTTCCCCAGGAAAAGGGGGATCTGCAAGGGCCTGGGCTGGGGAGAGGGAATGGCAGAGGATGAGGAGCAGTCCCATGTGGAAACCCAAGGCACCACAGGGAATATTTCTGTGTCTGCTCTGGGGTGCCCTGACCTCCAGGGGAGCTCTGACTTTGACCCTCATCCATGGAGAAAGTTTCCTGGACTTCAAGATAGACTGGAATCCACAAAAGTGTGGAATAGATTATGGAGACCAGTGTAGGTGTGTCGCTGGGTGAGAAATTGGTTTGGAGTTTTTAGTGTGTTGTGGGTGGAAGCAAGATGGAGAGCACAAGGTGCTGTCCTGGGTTTCTTGTCCTGGATTGCCAAGCAAATTGTGCTCTATTCCCCATCTGCATGGCAGCTGGCTTCTGTTCAGTGGGCAGTTTTCCTTATCTCTTCCACACCCACTCCTCCCTTATAAGCTGATAAGAGGCCATTGAATGTCACTGCATGGCTGATAAGAACTACAGCATCCCATTGGGAGATGTGAGCCCAGAGGGAGGAGCCAAGCATTCCTGCCTGGATATAATCTGGAGATTCTGGAACACCAGCCAAGCGTTCCTACTTGGATATAATCTGGAGATTCTGGAACACCAGCCAAGCATTCCTACCTGGATATAATCTGGGGATTCTGGAACACCAGCCAAGCATTCCTGCCTGGATATAATCTGGGGATTCTGGAACACCAGCCAAGCATTCCTGCCTGGATATAATCTGGGGATTCTGGAACACCAGCATGGCTTCTGCACTGGATTTCCCAGAGGAGCAGCAGCTGCCTCTGCCCCTGGATCTCCAGAGGAAGACTCCACCCTTGTCCAGGATCCCTGCTCCAGCAGAACAAGCCCTGACACTGCAGGAGGGCTGAGCCACAATTCCAATGGGACTGCTGCCAACACCCTGACCCACAGGGTGTCAGGCTGGATTCTGACTCTGGCAGTGTTGGTTTAGTTCACTGCATTGTTTATTTTATCCTTTTATTTTCTTCCCTAATAAAGAACTATCATTCCTGCTCCCATATTTTTCGCCCTTAATTTAAAATTTATAACAATTTGGAGGGAGCAGGGGGGTTTACATTCCCCATTTCAGGGGAGGCTCCTGCCTTCCTTAGCAGACACCCAGCTTTCCAAACCAAGACACTTCTTCATGCTTCTTCTTCTTCTCCATGGGTTTGGGTGGCATTTTGTAATTGGACAGAAAATTCTGCATTGTGTGCTCCTTGAGATCAGTTATTGGGTTAAAGGGGAAATAATCTAGGTGTCCTTTCTTAATTGGATAGTTTAGTCCTAAAACACCTTGTACCAAGAGATAGTCACCCATTTTGTGCCTTCTAATGAAAGGTTGCAGAACTCATGGTTGTGATAAGGAATACTGATAAGAAATAATAACCATTTGAGTCTGAACATGAACTATCATCTCAAGTGCCTTCAATCCAGACCCAGAGAGTCCTGAGGGTCAGGGTGGATCTTTGTCCTTCTGCAGAGGATCTGGAGCTGCAGCAGAGTCGGGCTGAGCCCAGGTCCAGAGCTAGGGAAAGGAATTCCTCTCTGCCTCCTCTGCCCTTCAGGTGGGGCTGAAGGAACCAGCACAGCTCAGGTATTGTCTCTTTCACCTGACAGGGATTTTTTATCTTTTCCCATCTCCTCATTTCCTTTTCAACCAACCAACCCCGTTACACAGTGACATCATTAAACCCCAAAATTCATCTTTTTCTCCAATCCTATTTTCCAGGGGGTGCTGGAAAAACTCTCCCAGTGATCTGTGCAGGGTTTGGGGCTGGGGCTGAGCTTTGCAGCCCTGCCCTGCTCCCACACAGGGGTGCTTACAGTGACATCAAACCTGCCCAAAAAACCCCATTTGAACACGAAAATTCATCTTTTTCACCAATCCTTTTTGCCAAGGGGTGCTGGGAAAGTTCCCCCCATGATCCTGTGCAGGGTTTGGAGCTGGGCCTGAGCTCTGCAGCCCTGCCCTGCTCAATGAAGGGTGCTCACAGACCCAGGGTCATCAAACCCCAAAAAAAACCCATTTAAACCCTCAAATTCACCTTTGTCACTAATCCTATTTTCTAGGGGGTGCTGGTAAAAGTTCCCCCAGTGATCTGTGCAGGGTTTGGGGCTGGGGCTGAGCTCTGCTCCCACCGAGGGCTGCTGAGCCCAGCCCTGGCCATGCCTAAGGAGTAGAGGCTGGCCTGTGTGTGCCGAGGGTTTTATGTAACAGGGAGAAAAGGGGAGCCCAGTGTGCAAAGCAGGAAAATTGCTCATTCCCTAATGACTGGGACAGGCAGGATAATTAGGGTTTCTTTTCTCTTTAATTAGGAAATGGCAAACATGGATGAATCAATTACAAATGCCTCTTTATCCCGCGGTGCACTGCAATTAACGTTACTTAAATGTGTTCACAAAGTAGGAGGCCTGGATTTGGAAGGGCACTTCTCACTGGTTATTTTTTTTTTATTTTCCCGGTTTCCTGGCTCCAAACATGTCTGAACTCTTCCCATCTCCCCTTTCTCCTGCTCCTTCTGCAGGGATTTGTCCATTTTGGGCTTTAAACCATTTGAAATCATCAGCAAAATTTCCTTTTCCAAAGGAAAAAGCGCTTTTGGAGAGCTGGAGGAGTAGAAAATTGGGATTGGGATTTCACCAGGCTCACACCCCCCAAACAGGGGGAAAACCCAGGAAATACAATAACTCAATTCATCCCTGCTTCCTTGGGCTGCTGCCAAAAGCGTGATGAGGTCCTGGAGGGTTCGATTCGGGACACAGGGGAACAAAACCAAAGAAAACCAAAGAAAACCAAAAAGAAAACCAAAGAAAACCAAGCAAAACCAAAGAAAGCCAAGCAAAACCAAAGAAAGCCAAACAAAACCCAACAAAACTAAACAAAACCAAACAAAACCAAACAAAACCAAACAAAACCAAACAAAACCCAACAAAACCAAACAAAACCAAACACAACCAAACCTCTCCTGGGCCAGGATGATACTCAGAGCACACCAAACCAATCCTCCTCTCCTGGGCTGGGATGATTCCTGAGAACCCAGCGCTGCTCCTGCTCCAAGCAGGACAGAGCCAGGGGAGGCTCGGGGGAGGGAGCAGCGGCTCCAGGGCATGGAGAGCCGGGCAGGGAGTGGGGCAGCTCTGGGAGGGGCTGCTGAGATCCCAGGGATGCTCCAGAGGCCGCGGGCAGCGCATCCCAGGATGTTCAGAGGGCAGGGAGGGCGTCCCAGGGATGCTCCAAAGGGGGAGGGCAGCACATCCAAGGGACGTTCCAAAGGCTCCGGGAAGCACATCCCAGCCCTCGCTGCATCCCAGGGAGGCTCTAAAGGCTGTGGGAAGCAGCATCCAAACTCTCGCTGCATCCCAGGGATGTTCTAAGATCGGGCATCCCAGGGATGCTCCAAAGGCTCCAGGAAGCGCATCCCGGCCCTCTTTGCATCCCAGGGATGTTCCAAAGTCAGGGAGCCCATCCCAGGGATGCTCCGAGGGCTGTGGGCAGGGCATCTGAACCCTCACTGCATCCCAGGGATGCTCCAAAGGCTCCAGGAAGCACATCCCAGCCCTTTCTGCATCCCAGGGATGTTCCAAGGTCGAGCAGCGCATCCCAGGGATGTTCCGTGGTCGTGCAGTGTATCCCAGCCCTCACTGCATGCCAGGGATGCTCCCGGGCCGGGGCTCACCTGCGCCGGGCGCAGCGGGGCTGGAGCCGTGCCGGGCTCCTCCAGGCATTGCTGCCATCTATTGGGAGGAACGGGCTCGCTCCATTGCCGATCCCTGCCCGGGGTTTGGGAAGGGGAGGGCGCTCCCAGCCCCGCTGGAGCTGCTGCTGTGCCCGGTAAGGAGCGGCTCTGGGCATCTTCAACCCCGGCTGCTGCTCACGGAGAAAGTCCTGAGAGTTCCAGAAAGTTCCTGGAACGGTTTGAGTGGGAAGGGACCTTGAAGCTCATCCCACCCCAGCCCTGCCATGGCAGGGACACCTCCCACCGTCCCAGGCGGCTCCAGCCTCGCCTTGGGCACTGCCAGAGATGGGGCAGCCACGGCTTCTTGTGTCTTTCTTTGTATTTTTAGGAATTCTGTGGCAGCCCCCTCGCCCTCCCAGACTCCCAGGTGCTGGTGGCACAGCCTGGACTGAGGCCCTGCTTGATAATCTCAGTTCTGTGGTGTTAAACTCCAGCAGTTCCAAGGCCCAGTTGATTTTAACAAAATCCTGACTTTGCAGGGCTCCCCCCTCCTGTCTGAGCTCATTTCCATAATATTCCAGTTCTAAATTCCTGTGCTTTGTTACAAACCCTGTGTTTGCTGCTGGGGGAGCTCCTGGAGGTGAGGGATGCCCTGGAGAGCTGCAGGGATCCCAGCAGGACAAGGCTGGAGTGGAATTTGGGTCCTGGTGGGCTCAGCTCTGGTGGCTGAGCCTGTGCAGTCACTGTGGGGGATCAGAGGCCTCTGGAAAAAATGGGATTTTTCGTGGAGGGGAGGATCTGCTGAGTTAATGAGGTGGTTTCTGTTTCACTGGGGAAGGGAAAATCCAGAGGCTGTGGAGAGCTGAGATGGGGGAGCTGGGGGTGCTCACCTGGAGAGGAGAAGGATCCAGAGAGAGCTCAGAGCCCCTCCAGGGCCTGAAGGGGCTCCAGGAGAGCTGGAGGGGGACTGGGGACAAGGAATGGAGGGACAGGACACAGGGAATGGCTTCCCACTGGAAAAGGGGAGATTTGGGTGAGATATTGGGAAGGAATGAGCGTGGGGAGGGGCTGGGATGGAATTCCCAGGGAGCTGTGGCTGCCCCTGGATCCCTGAAGGGTCCAAGATGAGTTTGGAGCACCCTGGGGCAGTGGGAGGTGTCCCTGCCATGGCAGGGGTGGCACTGGGTGAGTTTTATGTCCCTTCCAACCCAAACCACCGCAGGCTGTGTTGTTGCAGTGACACCGGAGCCGAGCAGGCCCGGGGTGAGTGACCGGCTGAGCGGGGCCCTCAGGAAGGAGCCCCACGGACTCTCTGGACAGATTTTATTTGTTTAACCAGCCAGGATGTGCAGAGCTGGAGCTGGAGCTGATCAGGGTGCTCGTATCGAGTGTGTGCTTTCGATGTGGGATGTTCCTGGCCCTGCTCCCGGGAAAGGCTTTGAACTGCAGCAGTGGCTGTGGCTCCCCGTGGCTCTGCTGACACAGGACAGGATTTTGGCTGCTGTGGGACAAAAGTGCTGCTGGGAGGGGCTGGTCCTGTCACAGGATCCTGGAATGGGCTGGGTTGGAAGGGATTTTAAACCCCATCTGTCGCAGACATTTCTCCACAGAAATCCTTTCTTTCGGATTTCTGCGTCTTCTGGAGGCCAGAGGCTTCAGAAGACAAGGTAAACAATTATTATCAGCTGCTGGGGAATGCAACAGGGACACCTTGATTGGCTCATTTCCTATGTTTATAATTAAGGGCCAATCACCAGTGCAAGCCAGGGGACTGAGTCCTTGGCCACAACTTTGTTATAGATTCTTTCTATTCTATTCTTAGCTAGCCTAGCTGCTCTGCAAACCTCTCTCTATATTCTATTAGTATAGTAATAATGTATTATATATAATATCTTAATAAATCAAGCCTTCTGATCAAGATACAAGATTCACCGTCTCTCTCTCACCAGCTGCGACCCACTCAGGCGCGGTAATACCCATCCAGTGCCACCCATGCCATGGGCAGGGATACCTTCCACTATCCCAGGGTGCTCCAAGCTCTGTCCAACACTTCCAGGGATCCAGGGGATGCCTCAGGTTTGAGCTTTTCTGTTTTTCAGATTCTGTGCTGCTTTAGTGTGTGGGTTTGGGCTTCATATTATGGGATGGCAAGCTCTGTGCACAGAGCAGGGAGACAAAATAATTCCTGCTCTAGCTGAGGACAAAGGACCAAATCTCAGGCCTAGGAGCACAAACACCATGGACTGAAGAGAGAAAAACAATGAGGATGGGACTGCATGGGCCAAAGCTGGAACTGGACAATGAACTGCAAGATGCAAATGGAGCAGAACTCATAAAAGTGAGAGATGCTGTGACCTCATCCATTTTGGGACCACTTAGGTTCATTTTATGACCATTTTCGTTCATCTTGGGTTCATTTTGTGACCATTTTGGTTCATTTTGGGTGCAGCCCTGGCTGGGCTCCTGTGTTGCCAAGGCGGATCCATTGAGATCCTTTCAATAAATCCCTGCTTTGTTCTTTAGCTCCGTCCAGCCTCTGTTCCAGGTCAACCTTCCCAAGGATCACAGGGGCAGCCACAGCTCCTCTGGGAGAGCTGCTCCAAGAGGAAAATGTGTGAGGCTGCAGAGACCCCCAGGCTGTTATCACATCACCTTTGGGGCTGATAAGGCTGAAGCAGCTGGAGCTCCACAGAGCTGCCACTGATGGCTTTGGGGGCTGCCTGAAAACAGAGACCAGACTAAATTAATAAAATAAAAAGCATTTCTATTTATTGAAGGGCCTTCAATAAATGGTACATTTAGGGCTGACAAAGCCTCCCCAGGAGCTGCGCCCAAAATGGACTCACAGGTTTCACACTTTTATAGGTTTGGCCCATTTCCATATTGGGGTTAATCTAATTATAGCTTCAGGTCATGAAGTCATTGGCCCCAAGTTTGCTGCCCCCAACTCCCTTTTGTTCCCATCTCTGGGCCCTGAGGCAGTGAGGTGTCCTTGGTTCCCAGGCCTGCAGAGGAATTGTTGTGTCTGCCCCAAAGGGGAGAGCAGCAGCTCACACTGGGTGTGGAGTTCAGAGTTATGCCCTAAAGAACTGCAGGATTACAAATAGATGGAAAATAGAAAAGCTGAAATCCTGGACAGGAATTGTTGTGTCTGCCCCAAATGGGAGAGCAGCAGCTCACACTGGGTGTGGAGTTCAGAGTTATGCCCTAAAGAACTGCAGGATTACAAATAGATGGAAAATAGAAAAGCTGAAATCCTGGACAGGAATTGTTGTGTCTGCCCCAAATGGGAAAGCAGGAGCTGACATTGAACTTGGAGTTTATACACTATAGATTATTATACGCTAAAGATTGATGAAGTTATACACTGAAGGATTACAGATGGATGGAAAATAGAAAAGCTGAAATCCTGGAGAGGAATTGTTTTGTGTCTGCCCCAAATGGGAGAGCAGCAGCTCACATGGATATGGAGCTCAGAGTTATGCACTAAGGATTGATAAAGTTATACACTGCAGAATTAAAAATAGATGGAAAATAGAAAAGCTGAAATCCTCAGGCATCTCCATGACAGCCTGGGGGGAAGCAGAGCAGGAATTGGGATCCCAAGGAGCTGTTCCTGCCCTGGAAGGGCTGGGATGCAGCAATTCAATGGAAAGGACCAGGAATGGGGCTCTGAGGTTGTGGTGACCCCTCTGGAAAGGATTTGGATTCACTTGCTGGGTTCAGGCTGCCTGTCCTGGATCCTCATCCCATCCCATTGGAGCTGGCCATCAAGGACAGACACTCCCCATTGGAGAAGGTTTGGGTGATGTCATTAATTGAGGGATGGAGGGTGAAAATCCCCTGAATTCACCCCAATTTTCCACTGGGTGCTTGAGATTAACTTGTGTTGGGATTATCCTCTTCAGAACTAAAGAGAGAAAACTGAAGCAAAACTGAACTGAAAACTGAACTGAAACTGAAACTTTTTGGCCTGAAAGTCAGTGAAAATCCCATTTTCCTGCGTGTTCAGCAGGAATTTGTGCTGCCCATACCCCATAGCTGAGGTGTGTTTCTGTAATCTCTTAATTAGAAGGGAATATTAATGCTTGGGAGATTAATTTTGAGGTTCTGAATGCCTCGATTTCCTGGAAATCTCAAAGCAGCACCTCCTGCTCAGGCCTTTTTTGGTTAAAAAATGAGCTCTTGGAGGCAAAATCCACTGAAAATGCATTTTCAGGTTAATCTGTGAGAAGGGCTGGATTTACCCAGCAGAACCTGGGAACTGAGAGGCTTTTTGGGAGTTGGGAATTTTCTTGCAGGCGCCTAAAAATCAGAATTTCTTAAAGAGGAAACTTCACCTGAAGTAAATTGCAAAGGGACAAACATAAATAGCCTTGCACATACCTCGAGTTCCAGCTTCGTGTGCCTTGCTCACCAGGAATTTGTCTGACAAACGTCTGGGCTCTGACACATCCCAAAGAGGCTTTGAGGCACTTCCATCAGAAAGTGCAGGAAAAATTGGATTTGGGGCTTTTTTTCACCAGAAATTCCCAGCCTGGTCCAGAGCTTCTTGTTTCCAGGGATTTGGAGCTGCCCCAGGAAATTCCTGGGGGGATCAGAGGAATACCCCAGGATATCCCTGAGGGTTTGGAGCTGCCCCAGGATATCCCTGAGGGTTTGGAGCTGCCCCAGGATATCCCTGAGGGTTTGGAGCTGTCCCAGGCTGTTCCTGGGTGTTTGGAGCTGCCCCAGGATGTTCCCAGAGGTTTGGAGTTGCCCCAGGATGTTCCCAGGGATTTGGAGCTGCCCCAGGATATTCCTGAGGGTTTGGAGCTGCCCCAGGCTGTTCCTGGGTGTTTGGAGCTGCCCCAGGATGTTCCCAGAGGTTTGGAGTTGCCCCAGGATATTCCCAGGGATTTGGAGATGCCCCAGGATATCCCTGAGGTTTTGGAGCTGCCCAAGGCTGTTCCTGGGGGATCAGAGCTGCCCCAGGATATTCCCAGGGATTTGGAGCTGCCCCAGGATATCCCTGAGGGTTTGGAGCTGCCCAAGGCTGTTCCTGGGTGTTTGGAGCTGCCCCAGGATATCCCTGAGGTTTTGGAGCTGCCCAAGGCTGTTCCTGGGGGATCAGAGCTGCCCCAGGATATTCCCAGGGGTTTGGAGCTGCCCCAGGATATTCCCAGGGATTTGGAGCTGCCCCAGGATATCCCTGAGGGTTTGGATCTGCCCCAGGCTGTTCCCAGAGGTTTGGAGTTGCCCCAGGATATTTCCAGTGGATCAGAGCTGCCCCAGGATATCCCTGAGGGTCTGTTCCCACTGTCCCTCGGGATATTTTATGGGGTTTTGTGCCTGAATCAGGCCCTTTCCCTGTTTCCCAGCCCTGCATTCCTCCCATCCTTGCCCAAATTTGCCCTTTATCTCCCGGAGCCGCTGGCTCCGGCTGGAGGGATGGATGATTGTGCAGATTGTGCTGCCTGCTGGCTCTGTACCCTGAAATAACCAAACCCGGGGCTATTTTTGGAGGCAGAGCATTCTCCAGAGCTTCCTGCCTCGGTTTCCCTGCCTCCCCCACTCGCTGTTCACTGCTATTCCAAGAGTGATCCCGAAATCCTACCTGCCCCAGAGGGGAAAATCCACCATTTCTCTCGATTGGACTCTTTAATTACATTTCTGTACCCACAATTCCTCCAGGCAGCAATTAAGCGCTGTTAATTAGCCAGCCTTCATCCTGCAGCTCCAGGAGATGTTTGCTACCCCCTATCCAGACCTTGGCAAGCATTTCCAAGTGGAAATTTTTCTTTGGAGAAGATCTGAGCAATTTTCAGTCATTATTCCAGGCCCTTTTCTCTCTCTGGTGAGCCAGAGGTTCCCAGCTCTGAAATCCCTGGAAATAACAGCTGGAAATCCCCATCCATGAGGAGTTCTCCATGGGAAAAGCTGAAAAATCAGGAATTTCCTGCTGTAGGATTGTCAGAACTTTTCCAGAGTCAATTCTTTGGGTCGGTAGCTACTCCAGTGGCCCCTGGGGAGAAATTCCCTCAATTTGAGGTGGATTTGGTGGTTTGATAATTCCCAATAATTATCAAACCACCAAATAATAATATAATATAATATAATATAATATAATATAATATAATATAATATAATATAATATAATATAATATAATATAATATAATATAATATAATATAATATAATATAATATAATATAATATAATATAATATAATATAATATAATATAACAACAATAACATACAATATAATAATATAATATTATAATATAATTTGATATAATGCAATAATAATATACTATAATAATACAAGTTAATAATAATATATATCCCAAATAATGATACAATTGTTATATATTTTTCCAATATATATATATTGGAATAAATATATATAAATATATATATAAATAACGATATTTCCCAATATATTTCCAAATAATAATATAATTTCCTTTTGATAATTCTCTGCTGCAGCAGCTGAGATCTCCAAGCCTTGCCAGGGGTTTCTGCAGTGAAGGGCTGGGTTTAACTCAGGGGGGAGAGAAGGAATTTCCAAACCAATTCACCAAAAGCTGAGGTGGATTGAGAGGACAAATTGATGCTAAAATCCATCAGCCCATCCTTTGTGGCACAGGTTGGTTCCCAGCTTCCTCAGGCATTGTCCAGCCTGTTTTAAACATCACCAGAAAGACAAATCAGTAATATTAAATATTAAATAATAAATAATAAATAATAAATAAATAATAAATAATAAATAATAAATAATAAATAATAAATAATAAATAATAAATAATAAATAATAAATAATAAATAATAAATAATAAATAATAAATAATAAATAATAAATAATAAATAATAAATATTTCAGGCGGCCCTGGAATATTCAGACCTGGAGGGAGCACTCAGGGAGCTCTGGAGGCTCCGTGGGGTGTCCGAGGACCCCAAACACCCCCAGTCCCTGTGGGAAGGCAGCTGGCAGGAAGCAGCTCCTTCCTGGGGCAGGAATGGGAATTTCCTTGAGCACAGGGAGTAACAAAGGCTGGATTCCCACAGATCTGTGGCTGCTGGGCATCTGGGAATCCCGGGGGAAGCTGTTCCCACAACTGGGATGTTGGATGTCCCCCTTCCCACTTCTTTCTCCATGGAGTCTCTGGTATCCAGGGCAGGTGCTTTAGGTTTAAATTGAGTGATTTGGGGGTTCTTTTCTACCAATCTGACACCCCAAAGATGTTCCCAGTTCGTTTGGGTGGGTTTGTGTAATTGGATTGAAAGTTCACATTGCGGGGCACAAATGGTTTGGTTATGGGGTTAAAAGTAAAAATAATTTCGGTTTCATCTCTTAATTGGACAGTTCATCCTTAAAAGGCCTTGGAGAAAGAGCGACAGGGCTCCATTTTTTATCTTGTTAGAGAGAAGTGCTGCAAAACTCAGGGTTTGTGACGCTGTGACAGAGATAAGAACTGATAAGAAATTCTATCCCGTGATTGAATCCCCGCCCTGGCAAAAAGCAGTTGAGACTCTCCACCTTCCCACCCAAACCATTCCAGGATCCTGTGACTGCTGCTCTTACCCCACCTCTTCTCCTTTCCCTTTCCAGGCTCCCAAAAACTTCACCCATTTCCCTCAACACCATTGGAGCATTTGAAACTCTGCTCTGGAAAATCTTCCCTCCTGCTGCTTTTGGGGAATAACACAGTGTCTTGGTTTGGAAAGCCAGGTGTCTGCTAAGGAAGGCAGGAGCCTGCCCTGAAATGGGGAATGTAAACCATCCCTCCAAATTGTTATAAATTTTAAATTAAGAGGCTCTCAGGTAAAAAATATGGGAGCAGGGATAACAGTTCTTTATTAGGGAAGAAAATAAAAGGATAAAATAAACAATGCAGTGAACTAAACCAACCCTGCCAGAGTCAGAACCCAGCCTGACACCCTGTGGGTCAGGGTGTTGGCAGCAGTCCCATTGGAATTGTGGCTCAGCCCTCCTGCAGTGTCAGGGCTGGTTCTGCTGGAGCAGGGATCCTGGACAAGGGTGGAGTCTCCTCTGGAGATCCAGGGGCAGAGGCAGCTGCTGCTCCTCTGGGGAATCCAGTGGGGAAGCCGTGCTGGTGTTCCAGAATCTCCAGATTATATCCAGGCAGGAATGCTTGGCTGCTGTTCCAGAATCCCCAGATTATATCCAGGCAGGAATGCTTGGCTGCTGTTCCAGAATCCCCAGATTATATCCAGGTAGGAATGCTTGGCTGGTGTTCCAGAATCCCCAGATTATATCCAGGTAGGAATGCTTGGCTCCTCCCTCTGGGCTCACATCTCCCAATGGGATGCTGTAGTTCTTATCAGTCATGCAGTGACATTCAGCGGCCTCTTATCAGCAGATGTCTCCCCAGAGGGAGGAGTGATTGTGGTCACTCAAAGAGAGATAAGGAAAATGCCCACTTGACAAAAGACAATCTGCTTACAGTTGATAATAGAATATGTCTTGCCTTGCAATCTGGAACACACAGAAAAGGAAAATCCTGCTTTAAAAGATGTGAACCCTGGAGCTGTCAGCAAACAGCTGGGGGTGAAAATTCCCTTGGGAAACACAGAAAATGTCCAAAATCCCCTCAGGAAGGACAGAAAATGTTCAAAATCCCCTCAAGAAACACAGAAAATATCCAAAATCCCCTCAGGAAATGTCCTTGGAGGGAGAGGACAGCTCAGATCCTTTGTCACTCCCAGTGTCCTTTCTCCTTTTCCCTTTGGTTTGATCCCCTCCCAGGATTTCAGGTTCTTTCCATCACTCCCATCCCCAGACCTCTCCTATGGCTGCTTTGGGAACACTTTTCCTGCCTCTTTTTTTTTTCTGCCTCTTTTCCTAATAAATGAATTGGAGCAGCCCTCCTGACTAAGCTAAAAATCAGCTTTTCCCTGCTCTGGTTCCTGCATGAGGCTCTCAGATATTCCTGCACACCTTTTCCTCCTCTATTTTATTTCAGTTTGGATCAAAAAGAGGGAGCAGGGAGAAAAGGGGGGGATTAAAAGGACATAAATCAACCTGGAACCCGTGGAATTTCAGCCAGACAACACAGAGGGGCCCCGTGCTCAGGGTGCAGCACCCAGAGCAGCAGATGGGAGCAGAGCAGGGTTGGGAACGAGCAGTTCCCAGCTATTCCTGGCCAGAGGAAGACAAAAATGAAAAGGCCAGACAAAATTAAGGGAATTAATTCATTAATTAAAGCATTTCTATTCATTGAAGGGCCTTCAGGTACATTTAGGGCAGACAAAGCCACTCAGGGGCTGCACCCAAAATGGGTGACGGGTTTCACACTTTTATAAAAGTTTGATCCATTTGAATATTGGGGTTAATCTTCCAATTACAGCTGCAGGTAATGAAGTCATTGACCCCAAGTTTGCTCCCCCAACTCCCTTTTGTTCCCATCTCTGGGCCCTGAGGCAGTGAGGTGTCCTTGGTTGCCAGGCCTGCAGAGGAATTGTTGTGTCTGCCCCAAAGGGGAGAGCAGCAGCTCACACTGGGTGTGGAGTTCAGAGTTATGCCCTAAAGAACTGCAGGGTTACAGAGAGAAGCTGAAATCTTGGAGAGGAATTGTTGTGTCTGCCCAGAGTGGGCATATAATATTGTAATATTATATTATTATATCATTTTAATATATATTATAATTTTTATATTATTCAAATATTATGACAATATAACTATTAAAATATATATTATATTCATATAACTGTCATCAGACACTGTTATATAAAATATAACCATATATAGTTATATATATAATATATATATATATGGTTATATTTATATATATGTAATTATATATATATAGTTATAAATATGGTTATATTTATATATATAGTTATATATATAACTATAGTTATATATGTATAACCATATATATTATATATATATAATTTATTTATGTGTGTGTATATATATACACATTATATATATATATATATATATATATATATATATATCACTATATTTTATAACTATAAATCTATAAAACTTCTAACATATACACAGGATATTTGGTTTTAATTGAGAGACTCAGCCATGGCATTGCTCCTCTGTCCCAGAGTTACACACTAAGGAACTGCAGATGGAAAATGGAAAAGCTGAAATCCTCAGGCCTCACTGGGATTTTCATACAAAAAACTTCCCTGATTCTCCTCTAAAACTCCCCAGTCTGTGCTCTTGCTGGGGGCACATGGGGATATTTTGGGATGGGGGACTGGGACAAGAAGCTCCCAGATTATCCCAAAACCCAGAAGACCAAATGAATTCCAGGGATCTTTCAGCTGTGCAGTTCTGGGATTCCATCCCCCTCTTGCACAGGAGTTTTCCCATTTCCTCTGATATATTTTAATTATGCCTTACTCACTCAGCCCCTCTTACCTCACTGTTATTTAGGCCTTGGCAATTAATATTCCTGAGAATTATCATTCCATCTCCTGAAAAATCACAGGGATAGAAGGATTCTCATCTTAAACAGCTTTTGGTCAGCTCAGCAATGAGAGTATTTAATATACCAACCTTAGGATCTGTGAGTTGTTACTTCAATAAAATTAAAAACCACAATTGGGCCTGCTTGGCAAACAAATCCCAGCAAGGCTGGGAAAGTTTGAAGGGACTTTCTCAGGAGTGGAGTGAGGAGGCTGCTGTGCCATTCTTTCTTTTTTTTTTTTTTTTTATTTCTTTCCCTCTTTTTTAAAATGTCTTTTTAGAGAGCTGCTCTGCTGATTAGAATCCCAAATCTTGCCCCATTCCCCACCTGGGAAAGCTCCTCCCTGCCTGTGGAGAGGAGCCAGCTCCTCCAAGGATCCTCCCACAGCTCCCACAGCGGAAAGACAGCGAAGGTGTTTGATCCTTCGCTGCAGCAGGTGGGGGAGCCAGCCCCATCCCCATTCCCATCCCCATTCCCATCCCTATTCCCACTCCGATTCCTGTTCTCATTTCCGTTCCCATTTCCAGCCCCATTCCCCTTCCCATCCCCATCCCCATCCCCATTCCCATTCCCATTCCCATTCCCATCCCCATTCCCATTCCCATTCCCATTCCCATTCCCATTCCCATTCCCATTCCCATTCCCATTCCCTATTCCCACTCCCATTCCTGTTCTCATTTCCGTTCCCCATTTCCAGCCCCATCCCCATTCCCATCCCCTGCCCCATTCCTGGCCCCATCCCCATTCCCCTTCCCTTTTTCATTCCCATTCCCATACCAAGTCCCATTCCCTGCCCCATTCCCATTCTGACTCCCATTCCCCTTCTCATTCCCATCCCCATCTCCATTCCAGCCCATCCAGCAGCACACAGAGCAGGGAATTCCTCTTCCGCGGCTGGTGCCAGTGGATCCCCTCTATTCCCATCCCCATTCCCATCCCCATTCCCTGCCCCATCCCCATCCCCATTTCCTGCCTCATCCCCATCGCCATTTCCATCCCAATCCCCATTCCCATCCCCATTTCCATCCCCATCCCCATTCCCATCCCCATTCCATCACCTGCCACATTCCCATTCCATCCCCATTCCCATCCCATCCCCATTCCATCCCATCCCCATTCCCATTCCCATCCCCATCCCCATTCCATCCCATCCCCATTCCCTGCCCCATCCCCATCCCCATTTCCTGCCTCATCCCCATCGCCATTTCCATCCCAATCCCCATTCCCATCCCCATTTCCATCCCCATCCCCATTCCCATCCCCATTCCCATCACCTGCCACATTCCCATTCCCATCCCCATTCCCATCCCATCCCCATTCCCATCCCATCCCCATTCCCATCCCATCCCCATTCCATCCCATCCCCATCCCCATCCCCATCCCATCCCCATCCCCATCCCCATCCCATCCCATCCCATCCCATCCCATCCCATCCCATCCCCATCCCCATCCCCATCCCCCATCCCCATCCCATCCCCATCTCCATCCCCATCCCCATCCCATCCCCATTTCCATCCCCATCCCCATTCCCATTCCCTGCCCCATCCCCAATCCCATTCCCATTTCCCATCCCCATTTCCATCCCCATCCCCATCCCCATCCCATCCCCATTCCCCATTCCTATCCCCATTTCCATCCCCATCCCCATTCCCATTCCCATTCCCATCCCATTCCCATCCCCATCCCCATCCCCATCCCCATCCCCATCCCCATCCCCATCCCCATCCCCATCCCCATCCCCATTCCCATTCCATCCCCATCCCATCTCCATCCCCATCCCCATTCCATCCCCATCCCCATCCCATCCCCATCCCATCCCCATTCCCATTCCCATTCCCATCCCCATCCCCAATCCCATTCCTATCCCCATTCCCATTCCCATCCCCATTTCCATCCCCATCCCCATCCCCATCCCCAATCCCATTCCTATCCCCATTCCCATTCCCATCCCCATTTCCATCCCCATCCCCATTCCCATCCCTCAGCACACAGAGCAGGGAATTCCTCTCCCAGGCCCGTTCCGTGGATCCCGCGGAGCAATGCCCGGCAGCCGGAGGGAACGGCCGGGTTTATTTTAACCTTTGGGAATGACAGCGATCCCGACAGCGATCCCACAGCTGCCAGCGCTGCCAGGCTGCTCCAGCTCCGGCAAATCCGCCCCAAATCCACTCCGGGGCGGGCTGCGGGGGAGGCGGGATCTCCATATTCATGGGGGATCTTTGTTCTGCAGGGTGAGGGATCCTGCTCTGCTCCAGGCAAGCCTTTGCAAGAAGCTCCCGAGATGAATTGCAGGAGCGCTTGGGAGCAGGGAGGGGAATTCCGGGATTTCAGGGGCTGGAAACTCCTCTGGGGGAGTCCCCTGTGCATGGGGGAGTCCCTGGAGATCCTGTCCCATTCCAAGCTCCATTTCCTGCCTCATTCCCAATCCCATTCCCTGCCCCCTCCCCATTCCCATTGCCAGCCCAATTCCCATTCCCAGTCTCCTTCCCTGCCCCATTCCAGCCCCATCCCTGTTCCCATTCCCAGCCCCATTTCCTGCCTCATTCCCATCTCCATTCCCCTTCTCATTCCCCTTCTCATTCCCACTCCAAGCCCCATTCCCAGCCCCATTCCCATTCCCAATCCCAGTCCCATTCCCTGCCCTATTCCAAGCCCCATTTCCTGCCCCATTCCAGCCCCATCCCTGTTCCCATTCCAGCCCCATCCCTGTTCCCATTGCAGCCCCATCTCTGTTCCCATTCCCTGCCCCATTTCCTGCCTCATTCCCATCTCCATTCCCCTTCTCATTCCCATTCCAAGCCCCATTTCCTGCCTCATTCCCATTCCTATTCCCATTATTCCCATTCCCATCCCTCAACCTCAGATTTGGGGTTGGGATCTCCTTGCTGGAGACTTTGGAGCTGCTGGGACTCCCACCCCACCACTCTGAGATTTTGGGGGTTTTCCTTCCTCTTTTAATCTTTTTTTCCTGCTTTTCCTCCGGGTGAGCAGCTCTGTCCCTGCACTCAAATCCTGGAGTTCTGTCCCCCAAAAATCCTCAGCTGGGGGTGGGGTGAGCTCCAAAGCCTTTTCCCCCCCTGGAAATGCCAATTCCCCACCCCCACAGGGCACATCCTGGTCCTGATCCTCCCCTTGGGCACTGCCCTGGGGCTGGGAATGGGGCAGGGAATGGGGCAGGGAATAAGGGCGTGGAGCAGGGAATGGGAATGGGGCAGGGAATGGGGCAGAGAATGAGAGAATGGGGCCTGGAATGGGGCTGGGAATGGCAATGGGGCTGGGAATGAGGGAATGGGGCCTGGGATGGGGCAGGGAATGAGGGAATGGGGCTGAGAATAGGAATGGGGATGGGGATGGGAATGAGGGAATGGGGCTGGGAATGAGGGAATGGGGCTGGGAATGAGGAAATGGGGCTGGGAATGAGGGAATAAGACTGGGAATGAGGAAATGGGGCAAGGAATGGGGATGGGGATGGGAATGAGGGAATGGGGCTGGGAATGAAGGAATGGGGCTTGGGATGGGGCTGGAAATGGGGCAGGGAATAGGGCAGGGAATGAGGGAATGGGGCTGCGAATAGGAATGGGGATGGGGATGGGGATGGGATGGGATGGGATGGGATGGGATGGGATGAGATGGGATGGGATGGGATGGGATGGGATGGGATGGGATGGGATGGGATGGGATGGGATGGGATGGGATGGGATGGGATGGGATGGGATGGGATGGGATGGGATGGGATGGGATGGGATGGGAATGGGGCTGGGAATGAGGGAATGGGGCTGGGAATGAGGGAATGGGGATGGGAATGAGGAAATGGGGCTGGGAATGAGGGAATAAGACTCGGAATGAGGAAATGGGGCAAGGAATGGGGATGGGGTTAGGAATGAGGGAATGGGGCTGGGGCTGGGGCTGGAAATGGGGCAGGGAATAGGGCAGGGAATGAGGGAATAGGGCTGGGATTGAGGGCATGGGGCAAGGAATGGGAATGGGGCTGGAGATGGAGCTGGGAATGAGGCAGGGAATGGGAATGGAGATGGGGATGGGAATGGAGATGGGAATGAGGTAATAGGACTGGGAATGAGGAAATGGGGCAGGGAATGGGAATAGGAATGGGGCAGGGAATAGGGCTGAAGATGGGGTTGGGAATGGGAATGGGAATGGGAATGGGAATGGGAATGGGAATGGGAATGGGAATGGGAATGAGGCAGGAAATGGGAATGGGGATGGGGCTGGGAATGGGACAGAGAAAGTGGATGGGAATGGGAATGGGAATGGGGCTGGCTGCTCTACCTGCTGCAGGGAAGCACTACAAGCCCTCTGAGTCCATTTTAAGAGACAAACCCACCCAAGGCAGTGATCCCCATGTTTGGCAAAACTCCCAGCAGTGCCTTTGAAGGACTTTTCCCTTTTCAGAGCGTTTTCAGTGCCTGGTGTAGCAGGAGCTCAGTGCTGGAAGTTCTCGATTTGTGTCTCATCCACGAGGCACATTTGGTTTGAATCAAAATCCCATTGCAGCAGGCACTGGGATTTCCAGCCCAGGATTACGAGTAATTCCAGGTTATTATTAGCAATCACTTTTCATCAGACTCTGCAGCTACAAGATGCAGAACAAGCCCAGCAAAAAGAGGCCGAAATGTGGGATTCCTGTTGTTTAAAAAAAATCAAATTGTGCAATGCAAACCAATCACAATAATATGAGAAATCCTTTATTTTGCCTTCATTTATGTTGGCAATTCAACCTCAGCAGAAGACAAAAGTTCACAGAATCATTAAAGTTGGAAAAGCCCTCCAGGATCATCGAGTCCAAGCTGTGACTAACCCAGCCCAGAGCTCTGAGTGCCACAACCATTTGGGATGGGGACTGCAAACCTCCCTGGGCAACTCTTCCCTGTATTTAACAGCCCTTTCCAGGAGGGAATTCCTGCTGATGTCCAGCCCTGGCATAACCTGAGGCCATTTCCCCTTGTCCTGTCAATAATTGCCCCCTTACATTGGGCATTAAACAATTGTCCTGTCAATAATTCCCACCTTATATCAGACATAAAACAATTGTCCTGTCTATAATTGCCACCTTAAATTGGCATTGAACAATCATCCTGCCAAAAATTGCCACCTGACATCGGGCATTAAATAATTGTCCTGTCAATAATTCCCACCTTATATCGGACATTAAACAACTGTCCTGTCAATAATTTCCACCTCACATCAGGCATTAAACAATCGCAGCTCCTCTGTGACACAGCCAAACCCACCATGACTTCCTGCACACAAAGCTGAGCTATTAAATCCCTGCAATAATCAGATTTGCGGCAGTTTTCTGCCAGGTTTATGGAGCCTGTAGCCAGATCCAAGCGGCTCTGTCGGGGCAGACTCCCAGGTAACTCCGAAATTGCATCCTGCCTTTTGGAACAAGTTCTGACACCCCCTGCCCCGGTGCAGCCGGGGTTGTTCACCTGGGCTAAGCAAATTAAAAGGTTCTGCTCGGCCTCTCCCTCGCTTTGCTGTTCTCCTGGCGGGTAATTGCAGCTGCTGCCGACTCCCAGCCCCGGGATGGGGAATCGCAGCCCGGCAGCGTGCGGGGACGCGCCGCAGCCATGGCGGGAGGCAGAGGAGGAGGAGGGGATGGAATTCTGTGGTCGGGTTTAATGTGCACCTGCTGGGGAGCTGGTCCGGCGGGCTGCGAGGGCGGCTGGCTGCGGGCCAGGGCCTCCACACTGCCAGGTTTGATCCCTGGAAATCCTGGAGTGCTTCCCGTGTGTCGGAACTCAGTGCGTCCCTCTGGGTGTCCAGAGTTGCTGAGGACTCTGTCAAGGGGCTTGGAGACCCTGGCACACAGCCCAGAACACCTGGGGATTTGATTGTGACCCCTGGAGCAAGTTGCCAGCTTTGTATGAGAACGTGAAAGTCACACAGGTTTGAATGGTGTAATAATAAAATATTCACAGGGTGGAAATGTAGATTTTAGGATTTTTGGTGCGGGGGTTATGGGGACAAGATGGAGGAATCAGGGTGTGTCCAGCCTTCCTTCTCCTTCTCCTTCTCCTTCTCCTTCTCCTTCTCCTTCTCCTTCTCCTTCTCCTTCTCCTTCTCCTTCTCCTTCTCCTTCTCCCCCTCCTCCTCCTCCTCCTTCTCTTCCTCTTTTCTTCTTCTTTCTTCTTCTTTTCCTGCATTTTCTGCAGTGATGTTGGCACTTTGGGGTTGGTCTAGAGTAGAAGTGCACTGTCTAACACAGGTGATAGGTATTGGGAATTAAGTGTAAATATGTTATATGTAGATTTCAGTATAAAAAGGCAACACAGAGTGCCTGTGGCTGCCCTGCTGAGCAGATCTCGGCTGGGCAGAAAGAAAATTTTATAGATCAGAATTAATAAAAAAACCTCAAGACTGAAAAGTGAAGAGTCCAGACTCGTTCTTCAGTTGCATGGGCTGAAGCAGAGACACCCTGCACATCTCGGGCCAGCAGTTCACAACCAAAACCCGAGAGCCGTGGGGTTGGGAGCACCTTCAAACCCCATTGAGCAGGAACCGCCTCGCCCTGTTGGACACGGGTCCGGCTGCCCGGAGGAATTGTGGATCCCCCGTCCCTGCGAGCCTGGAGGGCATCGGAGCAGCCCGGGCTGGTGGAAAGGGGCTGGAATGGGATCGTGTTCCCGGCCAGAGCACCGGGACGGCCCCTCGGGATCCTGCGGTGTCCCCAGCTCAGAAGGGAAGGGAAGGGAAGGGAAGGGGAAGGGAAGGGGAAGGGAAGGGGAAGGGGAAGGGGAAGGGGAAGGGAAGGGGAAGGGAAGGGGAAGGGAAAGGGGAAGGGAAGGGGAAGGGAAAGGGGAAGGGAAGGGAAAGGGGAAGGGAAGGGAAAGGGGAAGGGAAGGGAAAGGGGAAGGGAAGGGAAGAGAAAGGGGAAAGGAAGGGGAAGGGAAAGGGAGGAAGGGAAGGGAAAGGGGAAGGGAAAGGGAAGGGGAAGGGAATGCTGGATTGCTGGGAACGATCAGGGAGTGCTGTTTTTTGGGAAGGGTCAGGGAAGCGTGGTTTGTTAAGAAGGATCAGGGAATGCTGGTTTGGTGGGAAGAATCAGGGAACAGTGGTTGTTGGGAAGGGAAGGGAAGGATCGGGGAATGCTGATTTGATGCGAAGGATCAGGGAACGCTGGTTTCATGGGAAGGGAAGGATCAGGAAAGGATGAGGGAGCGCTGGCCTCAGGCAGCAGCCGCACAGGGCGCTCCACGGGCAGGACGTGCCGGGCCGTGCCGTGCCGGGCCGTGCCGTGCCGGGCCGGGCCGGGCTCTGCCGTGCCAATCCCTCGTGCCGGGGCGCTGCAGTTGCTCACGTCCCTCCGGAGCGCGGGGGAGCGGAGGGTCCCGGCCGGGCACGGGGGATGAAGGTGGGGAGGATCCAGTTACACAATGGGAGGGAAGTGGGGCCGCCCTCGCAGCCGTTCCCAGCCGGGAGCAGCTGAGCAGAAACCCGGCAGGGGAGGGAGGGTCACTCACTTTATGTCCCCTTTCTCTTTTTCTTCGTTTCTTTTCTTGTCCCCCTCTATTTATTTTTTTTTTGATTTTTTTTTTTTTTTTTTTGAGGGAGGTTGGATAAAAATCTTAACACCTTGGGAATAGAGGAACAGAGGCACAAAAGGCCGGGCTGTGCAATTTAATCGGGGCCGTGAATGGGAATGGAAAGAAGGGGGGGATTCTCCCAGGGCTAACAGTGCCGTTCTTTTTTCTCTTTCCACGCACCAGGCAGGAACAGAAACCCTCCAGCGTTTCACCTCCGAGGGAAGCCGCGGGGAAAATCTTCCAGCAGGCTGTGCCAAGCTCTTGGGAACAAATAGGGAAACTTTTTCTTTTGGTTTTTGTTTTTGGTTTGGTTTTTTTTTTGTTTTTTTTTTTTTTTTTTTTTTTTTAATGAGCTCACTAAGCTGTAAAGCTGTCACCTGAGACAGGGAGGAAGGAAGGTTTGGAGGGAAAACCTTATCCCATAATGGGTGTTCTTGTATCCCTAAACCTTCTAACAACACTTTTGAAGGGCCCTTGAATGAGCCAAGCACTGATTCGGGGCAGTGGTTCCATCTCTGGCCGGTTCCTTTTTTTCCTTCAAAACCTGGGACAGGATTGAAGCCAAGCTCGTCTGCCACCAAACCCCTGGAAATCCCACAGCCGGGGCAGAGTGGAAGTTTCCAGGGAATTTTGAGCCCTTGCTGCCTTCAATATGCAAAAGAAAAAATGCAAATGTGCTGTGGTAACACAGGACTCCGAGGTCTTGGGCAGAAATTTGCCAAATCTGACAGCGGCTCAGAGCAGGTCCCTCACTCCTGAAATCATCCTCCCACTCTTTTAGAGAAAAATAATCAAAGTTCTGCCTCCATGGGGTCTTTTTGGAGTCTTCTCAGACTGGTGTTTTAATATTTGTGTCCTGATCCAACACATGGGGTCACCACGCCCATGAACCAAGCTGAGCCTCACTCACCTCCTGTTCCTACTGTTTATAATTGAAACAGGCAGCAGGTACAAATATCAAACATGGCCCTAGAGGAGCAAATCCCTGGGAAAATCATAGGAGAAAGAACAGAAAATGTGCTGGAATAATCTCAGCGTCCCCTTGGCTCAATTCCACCCCACACTTGGGCTCCCCTGGGTGTGGATGGGATCCTGGGGAGGGCCAGGCCAACCTGGCTGGGTCTGCAGCCTCAAAAAACAAAAAAAAAAAACCAAAAAAGCCAAAAAAACCCAAAAAAGCCAAGTGGGAATGTTCAACTTGGGGAGGAGAGGAGAGGAGAGGAGAGGAGAGGAGAGGAGAGGAGAGGAGAGGAGAGGAGAGGAGAGGAGAGGAGAGGAGAGGAGAGGAGAGGAGAGGAGAGGAGAGGAGAGAGGAGAGGAGAGGAGAGGAGAGGAGAGGAGAGGAGAGGAGAGGAGAGGAGAGGAGAGGAGAGGAGAGGAGAGGAGAGGAGAGGAGAGGAGAGGAGAGGAGAGGAGAGGAGAGGAGAGGAGAGGAGAGGAGAGGAGAGGAGAGGAGAGAGGAGAGGAGAGGAGAGGAGAGGAGAGGAGAGGAGAGGAGAGGAAGGCTCTGGAGCCGTGAGTCAGCCCCCATTGAGGCGGCTGCCAGAATTACTTTTGATTTAATCAGGATCAAACCCTCTGGGATTATTCTCGCTTCCAAACTGGACCGGGGCTCTGAAGTGGAGAAACCACAACACTTTGTGGGGCTGCTGCTTCTTTTTCTTGATTTTTTTTTTTTCTTCTTTATTTAATGAACTTGGCTCGGTGTCCCAAACCGGAGCCGAAACCCGAAACCCTCCCGTTTCAGGGCTTTTGGCGAGCGCTGGGAACATCTGGCACAGCTGTTCCTGTGAGCCCCGGGCAGCAGCAGCACAGCCCCGCTCCAAAGGGAGCCGACAGCGCCGGGAATGGCCAGCGCTGGGGAGAGGGGACACAGGGATGGGCAGATCCAGAGGGATCCCATTGTCCTAAGGAAAAAAAGGCAGGGATGGGGTAAAGCAGCAGCACAGCTTCCGTGTAGAGCCTCCTCCTTCTCCTCCTTCTCCTCCTTCTCCTCTTTAAATTCCTATTTTGCCATAAACTGGACTAAACGCCCCAAAGTGGGGAGTTTTGCACCGCCACTTGAATGGGATTTGTGGAACTGGTTCGTCAGACGGGAATTCTGCCCCTGGATGGATCCATGGGTTATCCAAGCTGGATTTCCTTGCCTGGCACCGCAGAGCTGAGAGTCCTCCCCCTCCCCAGCAAAAGGGGTGGCAGAGGGAGCCCCAAACGTGCTCTGATCCAAATAATCTCAGCTCGCATCAGCCAGAGCCGGTCTCTGAATCCTTGGGTTCATTCTAAGCTGCAGGAACTTGTAACTTTTTATCTGGAAATCTTTCTGCACTCACCTTTCCCGATTTCCCTGCAGCTCTAAGGAGCTGCACTTTCATCCCTGAAACACCCGGAGCTTTAAATCGTCTCTGGGATGGGGGAGAATCCGTCCTGCAGCGTGTTAATCCTCATTACGTGCCCATTAGAGCCGAGATTGAATCAGGCATTAGGCTGCCGCCTCCCGTTATGAAATCTGAAAAACAGGATTGAGCTGGGAGCAGGGAGAGGGGAGGGCGAGGAAAACCACGAAACACCTGAAAATTGGGGTTTGGGGCGCGGGCAAAGGGTGGGCTGGGTGACTTTGTGGGGGGGGAACAGCGCAGGTGAGGGGGAGCGCAGGAGGGCTGGGCGAGGCTCGGGGCAGGCAGGGATTGATTTGATTTATTTGATGGATTTGCATGCGCCTACGTGAGCGCAGGGCTGAGCGCCGCGGCTCCCACGTGCTGGGGCGGCAGGGAGAGGTGAGAGCCGGGGCAGGGAACCCTGAACAGCCCCAGAACGGCGACAGGAGCGGGGGATCCCCGCCAGATCCATCCCCAGAGCGGGGACAGGAATGGGAGATCCCTGACAGCCCCAGATTGGGGACAGGAGCGAGAAATCCCTGACAGCCCCATCCCCAGAGCCGGGGAAGGAGAGAGGGATCCCCGACAGCCCCATTCTCATCCTCAGAGCCGGGGCAGGAAAGGGGGATCCCCGCCATCCCCAAAGCCGGGCAGGAGCGAGAGATCCCCCCCAGCCCCATCCCCAGAGCCGGGGAAGGAGCGGGGGATCCCTGACAGCCCCAGATTGGGGACAGGGGCGAGAAATCCCTGACAGCCCCATCCCCAGAGCGGGGACAGGGTCGGGGATCCCCACCAGTCCCATCCCCAAAGCCGGGGCAGGAGTGAGAGATCCCTGACAGTCCCATCTCCATCCCCAGAACTGGGGCAGGAGTGAGAGATCCCTGCCAGCCTCAGAGCGGGGACAGGAGGGAGGGATCGCTGCCATCCCCATCCCCAGAGCCCGGCAGGAGAGAGGAATCTCTGCCAGCCCCATTCCCATCCCCAGAGCGGGGACAGGGTCGGGGATCCCCGCCAGCCCCATCCCCAGAGCCCATCGTCAAAGCCGGGGCAGGAAAGGGGGGTCCCCGCCAGCCCCAGAGCGGGGACAGGATCGGGGATCCCCGCCAGCCCCATCCTCAGAGCCGGGGCAGAATCCCCGCCAGCCCCATCTCCGCCCCCATCCCCGTTCCCGAGCCCCTCAGAGCCGCCCCTTCCCCTCCGCAGCCCCGGGGTCCCCTCGCACGCATGGGAGCAGCTTTCCCTCCAGGGCAGGTGATTTTCTGCTGGGGTGGGGGCTCTTTAGGACGGCGCTGTCATTTCCTCGAGCTCCGCCATCCATAGGAAGCGCCCCCCCCCCCCCTCCATCCCCTCCCTTTCCCAGCGCTCCTCCGAGGATGAACTTTTCGCTCATTGTTCTTTGGCAGGTACTTTTAATGGGCTGGAAAATATTCTTCCTGTGAAGTTGCAGTTTTGCGGGGCTTGAATGAGTCCAGTCCTCCCCTGGCTCTGCCCAGCGCCACCGATTGGCTCGGCAGCCCGGGGGGGACCGATAAGGGCGGCTATAAAACGCTCGCAGCTCGCGGTCCCCCAGCGAGCAGCAGCCAGAGGGGCCACCCGGATCCTCCGCACATCCCTGCGCTCATCCCCGGCCTCGCCAGGATCCTCC
The DNA here is from genome assembly GCF_028018845.1 of Melospiza georgiana. NCBI lineage: Eukaryota > Metazoa > Chordata > Aves > Passeriformes > Passerellidae > Melospiza > Melospiza georgiana. Next base: position 389,894 of record NC_080460.1, read on the forward strand.
CGCCTTCCTTCCCTCCCTCGCTTCCAGCTCCACATCTTCGCTCAAGCCCGAGTGCAAGAGGAGAGGCGCACACGTCCAAAAAAAAAAAAAAAAAATTAAAAAAAAAAAAATCAACCACTCAAAGAAGAAAAAAAAAAAAAAAAAAAAAAAAAAAAAAAAAAAAAAAGGAAAAAAACTAAACCAAGCCAACCCCACACTTAGCGGAAACTTGTCAAAGAATGCTCCTAAAGTCTGGTTTGCTGCTGCTGCTGCTGATCAGTGCATCCGCATCCCACGAAGCCGAGCAGAATGACTCTGTGAGCCCCAGGAAAGCGCGGGTGGCGGCGCAGAACTCAGGTAACGCCGCAGCCCCGCTGCCCTCAGCCGCCCCACATTTCTCTGCTGATGATTTTTCTGCTTCTTTTTCATTTTCCCCCCTTTTCCTTCCCCTTGTAAACTCACCGGCTGGCAGCAGAAATGTTCCTTCCAGGGCTGGAGCAGGAATCTCCCGGAGCAGCGAGGATGCGATCCGGGCTCTCCCCTCCTCCCGCAGCTCCCCAGGCAGTTCCGCGCACTTTTTATCATTTTTATTCTCCTGCTTGCATGCATCCCTGTCCCTCCCCCGGTGCAGCGCTGCTCTGGGGTTAAACCTTTGCTTTTTAGGGACTTGGTGGGATCCGCGGCGCTGGGACTGCCCCATTGTCCTGGAACATCTCTGTGTTCAAAGAGGCGCAGCCTCGGAGGAATGCAGAACGCAGAAAGTGTCACAAACCGATGGCTATCGGGCAGCTGCCGCTGTAAAAATACATCGGGGACATTTTCCAAACTTGCTTCCACAATGGAGAGAGAGAAAAAAAAAAAAATAAAAATTGCTTTGGATGTGCGGACTTTGCCGCTTAGATAACTCGGAGACATTGTCTGGAACAATGGGAATTAAAAACCCGCCTCTACCGTAGTGCAAAGATATTAACGCTCCGGTTCGGGGCTCATTAGCAGCTGCCTTATTTTAGCTCGGCGAGGCTCTGCTGGGGTGTTTGCTCCGCTCGCTTTTGTATTTGGTTGCTATAGGAACGTGGGGTCTCCCCTCGCCCGAGACAATCGGAGCGCGCCCTGCGAGCGAAGTTCCGATGGGAACCTGTGGAAAGCTAATTACGGGAGGCTGCGGACCGGGGAGGGGATGAATTACCGAATATTCCTCCCTTCAGGCACGTCAGCACGAGCGGGGGTTAATTGGGGGGATTTTTTAAATATTATTTCTTTTTTTTTTTTTTTTTCGGGGAAAATCCCGGTTGTAAAGAATTCTCTTTAGGATGCAAGTTGGGTTTATTAAGGTGTGTTCTGTCGCAGCTAAGGCTCCCTTTTCCCACTCTCCAGGGGACCCCGGCCTCGCGTTTCTCCCCCAGGAATGTCTGGTAACCTGAGCCGCAGAGCGGCGAACGTGCCTTGCCCGTTCACGGGGAGGGGACAGATGCTCGGCTCGCCCAGAAAGGTTAATCCCGGCTAATTTCGGGGCAATCATGTGGCAATTCTGCTGATTCATGGTTAAAATGCCCTGGATGCGCTCTGAGAACGCCGGGATGACACGGACACCCCCGCGTTCAGCCGCGCCGCTGCCTCGGGGTTTAATCATCCTCGGAGCGGCGTTACCTGAACTTTCCCTGCCCGAATTCCCCTTCCCCTCCCGAATCTCAGCAGAAATTCCCCTTTTTGGCTGTACCTGCGAGCTCCCGGGGCAGTTTAGCTCCAAGCTGCTGGATCGAGTCCTTCTGGGTGCTGAGAATTGAGTCTCAAGCTCAAATCTTCTCTCTAGGTAATTCAGCATTTTAGAAAAGCACAAATGCCTCCCAATCAGCGCAATTTCCTGCCAACTTGTTGGCATTTGCCAACACTCCCGTCTCCTTTTCCAGTGGTTTTTATGAGCCAAGGAAGAGCTCTCAGCACTCAGAGCTCTCCATGGCCCATCCTCATCCCTGCTCCTGCTTGAGAGGGAATTGGGATAAAGATGTGAATGCCTGAAGAGAGAATGAGGTTGGGATGGGCATTTGGGTCCCCATCTCAGCAAGGAGTGTGAGGTGCTGCCTCTTCTAATCCTTGTGTGACCCTCGAGGGCTTTGGTAGCCGAAATTTCTGTTCTTTGGGGCGCCGGTCGTGTCCTCGGAGAATTCTGGGATTGTAGAATCCTGGAATTACAGAAGCATGGAAGTGTAGAATTCTGGAAATTGTGGGATTCTGGAGTTACCGAATCATGGAAGTGTAGAATTCTGGAATCATGGTATTGGAGAATCATGGAATTGTGGAATTCTGGAATTATAGAATCGTGGGATTGTAGAATCATGGAATTACAGAATCATGGGATTGTAGAATCATGGAATTACAGAATTATGGAATCTTGAAATGGGTTGGGTTGGAAAGGGACCTTAAAGCTCATTCCATCCCCAGCCATGGGCAGGGACACATTCCACCATCCCAGGGTGCTCCAGCCTGGCCTGGGGACACTTCCAGGGATGGGAAATCCTCAGCCTCTCTGGGCACCCTGTCCCAGGGCCTCGCTGCCCTCCAAGGATGGATTTTCTCCCTAATACCTGACCTAAATCTCTCCTCTTTTAGTTTAAAACCAATCCCAGCCGTTCTAGCCCTGTGCATATAAAAACTCTCTCTCTTTCTTTTTTATAATCTGCTTTTCTGCACCAGGAGGGGCTCTGAGCTCTCCCTGGAGCCTTCACTTCTCCAGCTGCTCCATCTCTTCTCACAGGCAGATTTTGGGGTCTCAGAGAGGCTCTGAGCCTGGTCATGGTGCTGGAGCAGGATTTGGCCGGGGCTGAGCAGGATTTTTGGGTCTGGGCAGGATTTTTGGACCTGAGCACGATTTTGGGGGCTGGGCAGGATTTTTGGACCTTAGCAGGATTTTTGGACCTGAGCAGGATTTTTGGGTCTGAGCAGGACTTTTGGGTCTGGGCACGATTTTTGGGGCTGGGCAGGACTTCTGGGGCTGAGCAGGATTTTTGGGGCTGAGCAGGATTTTTGGGGCTGGGCAGGATTTGGCCAGGGACTGGCCAGGATTTTTGGGGCTGAGCAGGATTTTTGGGGCTGGGCAGGATTTTTGGGGTTGGGCAGGATTTTGGGGCTGAGCAGGACTTTTGGGGCTGAGCAGGACTTTTGGGGTTGGGCACGATTTTTGGGGCTGAGCACGATTTTTGGGGCTGGGCAGGATTTTTGGGGCTGGGCAGGATTTTTGGGTCTGAGCAGGACTTTTGGGTCTGGGCAGGATTTTTGGGGCTGGGCAGGACTTTTGGGGTTGGGCAGGACTTTTGGACCTGAGCAGGATTTTTGGGTCTGGGCACGATTTTGGGGTCTGGGCACGATTTTTGGGGCTGGGCAGGATTTTTGGGTCTGGGCAGGATTTTGTGGGCTGGGCAGGATTTTTGGGGCTGGCAGAGCTCACTCTCCATGTGCTGACGTTCCTGTGCCCCTCTGTCACAGCTGAGGTGGTTCGGTGCCTGAACAGTGCCCTCCAGGTGGGCTGCGGAGCCTTCGCCTGCCTGGAGAACTCCACGTGTGACACGGACGGGATGTACGACATCTGCAAATCCTTCCTCTACAGCGCTGCTAAATTCGACACTCAGGTACGGCCCGGGCACCACGGGAATCCAACCCGGCCGGGAATGAATCAAACCCGGCCGGGAATGAATCAAACCCGGCCGAGAATCAAACCCAACCGAGAATCAAACCCAACCGAGAATCAAACCCAACCGAGAATCAAACCCGGCCGAGAATCAAACCCGGCCGGGAATGAATCAAACCCAACCGAGAATCAAACCCAACCGAGAATCAAACCTGGTCGAGAATCAAACCCGGCCGGGAATGAATCAAACCCGGCCGGGAATGAATCAAACCCAACCAAGAATCAAACCCAACCGAGAATCAAACCCAACTGAGAATCAAACCCGGTCGGGAATGAATCAAACCCGGCCGAGAATCAAACCCGGCCGAGAATAAATGGGAGCCGCCTTTTCATGGCCCGGACAAGTCCTGCGGGTTCTGAAGCACGTGCAAGGCGCTCTGCTCAGTGCCTGCCTTAATTTAAGCTGTGCTTTGGGCAGGATTAACCCTCCCCTCCCTGCAGCCCTTCCTGCTGCTGCTCTCAGCCCCAGTTCTGGCTCCAGGGCTCTTTTTCCACCCGCTCCCCGCTCCGGGTGAGGACTTGGCACGGAGGGATCCGAGGGGTGGAGAGCGAGGTTTCCTCTCCAGGAGGAAATAGAAATGTTCTTCTAACAAAATAAATCTCCTGACTGTGTGACCTGGCACAGGGCTGGGCTTTGGCTTGGAAGCGTTCTGGTCTGGGAATGCATGGCCAGACTGGGATTGCAGGGAGAATAAACGGGATAATATTGGAGAGCTCTGCTCTGCCAAAATCCCATTCCCTGTGGGCTTTCCTCCTAAAATCCACACAGCCCCTTGTTCCCTGTGCTCCCAAGGACAGATTTAAAAGCTCATAAAGGCTCTTGAGGTCTGAACTAGGAGTGTTGAACTGCTGGCATTAAATTGATGTTGATCTGTGGGGCAGAGCTGCTCCATCTCTGGTCCTCGAACTTCCAGGCTGAAGATTCCCAATGCCTAAATCCTTTGGGAATGGGAGTTCAGAGCATCCCGAGTGCTGAGAGTGACAACCCTGCAGTAATCGGGAACATTCAAATCCCATTCCCTGCCTTAATTGCACGAGGGTAATTAGCACAGCCAGGCCCGGTGGAGTATCCACAACACTTCTCCTTCCTTTGGATTCTGTTAAAAATAATTTAGAAACTGCTGCAAAATAGTTGATGGATCGTTAAGCATGTGCAGTTAGTTTGGTTATTCTATTGTAAAAGGGGTTCAAAGGGCAGTTGTAGGAAATCCGGTACTCAAGGTACCATAACACACCTCAGTAAATGCGCCACGAGCCAGGCTGGACAGAGCTGGAATGGCCAATCAAGGCCTAAAACCTTCATGCAAATGAAGGATCCAAACAGAAACCAATCCAAAGGGACAAAAAACTGGATAAAAAGGGGTTTCTGACCCACTGCATTTGTGCTGCTCCATCTGGGGCTGCTCAAGGAGCCCCAGAGCTGGCGCTGCAGCATCCTCGACGGGAACACTCCTGCCCCATTTCCTGCCCCATTCCCCTTCTCATTCCCATTCCCAGCCCCATTCCCTGCCCAATTCTCATCCCAACCCCATTCCCAACCCCATTCCCATTCCTCTTCTCATTCCCATTCCTAGCCCCATTCCCATTCCTCTTCTCATTCCCATTCCCAACCCCATTCCCATTCCCCTTCTCATCCAATTCCCATCCCCATTCCCACTTCTATTCCCCATTCCCTTTCCCAACCCCATTCCCATTCCCCTTCTCATCCAATTCCCATCCCTATCCCCATCCCCATTCCCATTCCCAACCCCATTCCCATTCCCCTTCTCATTCCCATTCCCAGCCCCATTCCCTGCCCGATTCTCATCCCCATCCCCATTCCCAACCCCACTCCCATTCCCAACCCCATTCCCATCCCCTTCTCATCCCATTCCTAGAGCCATTCCCATTCCCATTCTTCTTCTCATTCCCATTCCCAACCCCATTCCCATTCCCCTTCTCATCCAATTCCCATTCCCCATTCTCATTCCCAGCCCCATCCCCATTCCCAACCCCATTCCCATTCCCATCCCTATCCCCATTTCCCTTCTCATTCCCATCCCTATCCCCATTCCCCTTCTCATTCCCATCCCCATTCCCAGCCCCATTCCCATTCCCATCCCTATCCCCATTCCCAGCCCCATTCCCATTCCCAACCCCATTCCCATCCCTATCCCCATTCCCTTCTCATTCCCATCCCCATTCCCAGCCCCATCCCCATTCCCACAGGCCCCCTTGCTTTAGGCCTTTCTTTTTTCGTAACAAAAGCTGAAATCACTTTAGCACCGGGACCCTGCTCTCGTTTTTATCCCTGGAATTTATTCCAGACTCCCTGGAATTCAGCTGAAGTTGGTTTTCCTTCCGCGTGCAGGGAAAGGCGTTCGTGAAGGAGAGCCTGAAGTGCATCGCCAACGGGGTGACCTCCAAGGTGTTCCTGGCCATCCGCAGGTGCTCCACGTTCCAGAGGATGATCTCGGAGGTGCAGGAGGAGTGCTACAGCAAGCTGGACCTGTGCGGCATCGCCCGCCGCAACCCCGAGGCCATCACCGAGGTGGTGCAGCTCCCAAACCACTTCTCCAACCGGTAGGGAACGGGGAAATGCTGGGAGACGGAGGGGAGGTGAGGGGCAGGGACCACAGGGGACGGGGGACAAAGCTGTGCAGGGCCTGGGACACCCCAGCCAGGAAAGCTCCCCGCCTCTGCACACCCTGCTCAGCTTCAGCAGCGTTCTCCGTGCTCTTTTGGGGAAATACATTGATTTCCCCTTTTGGGGAAAACACACTTGTTGTTCATTTTGGGAAATGCATTTATTTCCCCTTTGGGAAAATCCCTTGTTTTCCTTTGTGGAAAAACACACTTGTTGCTCATTTTGGGAAATGCACAAATTTCCATTTCAGGGAAAATACATTTATTTACCCTTTTGTAAAAATACATTTATTTCCCCTTTTGGGGAAAATACATTTCCCTTTTGGGGAAAACACATTTCTTTTCCTTTTTTGGAAAACACACTTGTTGCTCATTTTGGGAAATGCACAAATTTCCATTTCAGGGAAAATACATTTATTTCCCCTTTTGGGAAAATTCCTTTATTTCCCCTTTTGGGAAAATTCCTTTATTTTCCTTTTTGGGAAACACATTCATTTCCCTTTTTGGGAAAATGCACTTGCTGTTCGTTTTGGGAAATACATGTCTGTCCCTTTCTGAGCAAATATATTTATTTCCCATTCTGGGAAAATACATTTACTTCCCTTTCTGGGAAAATTCATTCATTTTCCTTTATGGGAAAATGCACTTGTCGCTCATTTTGGGAAATACATTTATTTCCCCTTTTGAGAAAATGCCTTTGTTTTCCTTTTTGGGAAAATACACTTGTTCATGTTGGGAAATACACACATTTCCCTTTCTGGGAAAAAATATTTATTTCCCATTCTGGGGAAATACATTTATTTCCCCTTATGGGAAAATTCCTTTATTTCCCTTTTGTGGGAAATTAATTTCTTTTCCTTTTTGGGAAAACACACTTGCTTTTCAATTTGGAAAATACATGTCTGTCCCTTTTTGGGCAAATACCTTTATTTCCCATTCTGAGAAAATATATTTATTTCACTTTTTGAGAAAATTCCTTTCTTTTCCTTTTTGGGAAAACACACTTGTTTTACATTTTGGGAAATATACGTATTTCCCTTTTTGGGCAAATACATTTATTTCCCTTTTTGAAAACATATTTATTTCCCTTTTTGCTTGTTTTACATTTTGGGAAATACACATATTTCCCTTTCTGGGCAAACACATTTATTTCTTCTTTTGGGAAATGTATTTATTTCTCCTTTGGGGAAATCCATTTATTTCTCCTTTGGGGAAATACATTTAAAAGAATTCCCAGAGGAGAACCACAAAATTATCCAGACGTCCCTTACTCCAAAGCCTGGAGCTTGTTTAAATGTTAATTTAATTTTTTTGTTTGTTTGTTTGGGTGTTCTGTAATGGTCAATGATCCCAATCAGGTGGATTAATTCGGCGTGTGTGGCACATTGAGCTGCTCAGGGAATCATGGAATGGTTTGGGTGGGAAGGGACCTTAAACCCCATCTCATCCCACCCCTCCAAGCACAGGGACACTTTCCCCTGTCCCCGATTGCTCCAAGCCCTGTCCAGCCTGGCCTTCTCCATCCATTTCCATCATTCCCTTCTCCTGATGATGGGATCTCATACCCAGCTCCAGCCACGGCCTCTTTCCATGGTGGCACACGTCCCTCTCCTGCTTTGGGGGTCTGTGGGGTGGTTTGAGCTCATTTTGCACCGTGGTGCCAGCTCCAGGTGGCCAAACCTTGCAGAGAGTTTGGTAAATCACAACTTAAAGGTGTTCACAGCCATGCCCTTCCTGGGGCTCATATGGCACTGGGAAATGAATCCTTGTCCTCCAGGATCCTTGTCCTCCAGAATCCTTGTCCTCCAGGATTCTTGTCCTCCAGAATCCTTGTCCTCCAAAATCCTTGTCCTCCAGAATCCTTGTCCTCCAAGATTCTTGTCCTCCAGGATCCTTGTCCTCCAGGATCCTTGTCCTCCAAAATCCTTGTCCTCCAGAATCCTTGTCCTCCAGGATTCTTGTCCTCCAGGTCACCACACTGCTGCAAAGCCCAGGGAAATGAAAAGAGCTGCTGCTCTTTGTTTGTGGTCCCTGGGGAGTGCCCTAAACTGTGCGTTCACTTGCAGCAGGCAGGCAAGGAGACTCCACGTGGATTCTGGGGGTGCTAATTACCGAGGGTGCTAATTATTGGGGGTCCCACCCTCGGGAGCAGCATGGTTTCTGAGGGAGAAGGGAGGGAGAGAAGGACCAAGAGCAATCTCTGGTCTCCCCTCAAAGCTGAACAGGGAGATTCAAAGTGGGTGCAAGTAAGCCTTGGGCCAGTGGGATTTCAGATCCATGATATTCCAGGGGAGGATCACAGGCTTGGATTAAACCCTACATTTTCGAGGGGTGAGACAGAGCACACCATTTATCTAAAATGTGACACCACAATTCACCTTTTTTTTGTTAGGAAGAAAAGATTAAGAGAAATAAGTGCCAAGAGAGAATCTGTGATTTCCCCCTTACAGCTTAAGAGGGAGATTCAAAAGTGGCCGCAGAATCAGACTTGGGCCAAGGGGATTACAGATCCATGATACTTCAGGGGAGGATCACGGGCTTGGAATAATGAGGGGTGAGGCAGAGTAGACCATTTAACTAAAATATGACACCACAATTCACCCTTTTTTGTTAAAAAGAAAAGATTAAGCGAAATAAGTGCCAAGAGAGAATCTGTGGTCTCCCTCACAGAGCTGAACAGGGAGATTCAAAGTTGCCACAGAATCAGACTTGGGCCAGTGGGATTTCAGATCCATGATATTCCAGGGGAGGATCACAGGCTTGGATTAAACCGTACATATTCAAGGGGTGAGACAGAGCACACCATTTATCTAAAATGTGACACCACAATTCACCTTTTTTTTGTTAGGAAGAAAAGATTAAGAGAAATAAGTGCCAAAAGAGAATCTGTGATTTCCCCCTTACAGCTTAAGAGGGAGATTCAAAGTGGCTGCAGAATCAGACTTGGGCCAAGGGGATTACAGATCCATGATACTTGAGGGGAGGATCACGGGCTTGGAATAATGAGGGGTGAGGCAGAGTAGACCATTTAACTAAAATATGACACCACAATTCACCCTTTTTTGTTAGAAAGAAAAGATTAAGAGAAATAAGTGCCAAGAGAGAATCTGTGGTCTCCCTCACAGAGCTGAACAGGGAGATTCAAAGTGGGTGCAAATAAGCCTTGGGCCAGTGGGATTTCAGATCCATGACATTCCAGGGGAGGATCAGGCTTGGATTAAACCCTACATTTTCGAGGGGTGAGACCGAGCACACCATTTAACTAAAATGTGACACCACAATTCACCTTTTTTTTTGTTAGGAAGAAAAGATTAAGAGAAATAAGTGCCAAAAGAGAATCTGTGATTTCCCCCTTACAGCTTAAGAGGGAGATTCAAAAGTGGCCGCAGAATCAGACTTGGGCCAAGGGGATTACAGATCCATGATACTTCAGGGGAGGATCACGGGCTTGGAATAATGAGGGGTGAGGCAGAGTAGACCATTTAACTAAAATATGACACCACAATTCACCCTTTTTTGTTAGAAAGAAAAGATTAAGAGAAATAAGTGCCAAGAGAGAATCTGTGGTCTCCCTCACAGAGCTGAACAGGGAGATTCAAAGTGGGCACGGAATCAGACTTGGGCCAGTGGGATTTCAGATCCATGATATTCCAGGGGAGGATCACAGGCTTGGATTAAACCGTACATATTCAAGGGGTGAGACAGAGCACACCATTTAACTAAAATGTTACACCACAATTCACCTTTTTTTTGTTAGAAAGAAAAGATTAACAGAAATAAGTGCCAAGAGAGAATCTGTGGTCTCTCCTGCGCAGTTTAACAGGGAGATTCAAGTGGGTGCAGAATCAGACTTGGGCCAAGGGGATTACAGATCCATGATATTCCAGGGGAGGATCACGGGCTTGGAATAACGAGGGGTGAGACAGATCACAACATTTAACTAAAATGTAACACCACAAGGAGCCAGCACCCCTGGTCCTGTATGACCCCCCTGTGCCAACCCCATGTTCCTCATCTCTGGTGTCCTGGTTTGAAAAGGAAGTCAGGTTTTTTTGGAGTTTGTGGTCAAACCAATCAGAGCTGAAATTGGAATATTGGCACCGGGTGTGGCCACTGAGACCATGGATACACCTCTGAGAACAGAGGGGTTAAAAGCAGAGAAAGCCCAGGGGAACTTTCTCTTGGTTCTGCTGGGTTGAGGAGGTCAGAGCTCCTGCTTTGCTCCGTGTCTGGTCACATCTCACAGCAGATGCCAGGGAGAACAGATTTTCATGGGGGCACTGGCATTGTCAAACGTGGGGACAGCCTGTGATGCCTTGGGGCTGTCCCCTGTCCCTGTGGGAATGTCACTCTGCTGCCTGGCACGTTCTCCTGAGCAGCACTGCCCTGTCCCTGCAGGGATGGCAATGTCACACTGGTGCCTGGCACCTTCCCCTGGGCAGCCCTGCCCTGTCCCCTGTCCCTGCAGGGACGGCAATGTCACACCTGGCACCTTCCCCTGGGCAGCCCTGCCCTGTCCCTGCAGGGATGGCAATGTCACACCTGGCACCTTCCCCTGGGCAGCCCTGCCCTGTCCCTGTCCCTGCTGCCCATAGGGATGGCAATGTCACACTGGTGCCTGGCACCTTCCCCTGGCTGCCCTGTCCTGTCCCTGTCCCTGCAGGGATGGCAATGTCACACCTGGCACCTTCCCCTGGCTGCCCTGTCCCCATCCTCCAAGGACAAGGGACACAGGGAGCCTCAGGGCTGCTGCAGTCACGCTGCAGGGCAGGGATTTCTTGCTCCCAGTCCTGGAACAATCAGTGCTGAGTCTTGTGATTGGGATAAAAGGGACCTTTTGGAGAGGTTGGAGTAAATAACCCCAGAACTGGAGTGCAAACAGAGCACTGGGTCCTGTCCTCAGCTCCTCTGGGATGGCCTTGGCTGGGTCCAGGAGCGGCCCAAACCTCCAGACCTGTCCCAGGACAGGTGTGCAGGTGATGAATACATTTTATGTTACATCAAGCAGCATGAATTTATTCAGAGAATCCCAGAATATCCAGAGCTGGGAGGGACCCACAAGGATCATGGAGATCCATTTCCTATCACAGAAAACTTTCTTGTAGATAATTTTTTCTTGTCTATCCAGAAAATGGCAACATTGGGAAGGCAAAATTATACTGGGGGGAGTAAAAATGGAACTTGTGCAGCAGATTTGGGGGGGGGAAATTGGAACCTTTCAAAGAGGATTTCTGGAGGACTGGGAGAGGAGCAGGCAGCTCTGTGGAGTCCCAGGTCAAACTGATGGGCTGGGCAGCTCAGCAGAAAGAAAAAACCTTTTCTTTCCATGTCCTGCTTTGGAAGGGGACATGGGGACACTTGGGCAGTGCTGGTCGTGCTCCTCTGAGAGGACCCAGCCCTGGAGCCTCTCCCGAGGCCCAGGAGCTCCTCCCCAGCCCTGCAGAGGATATTGTGACACGGTGAGGAACAAAAGCAGCAGGATTTCCCAGCTCCGAGGTGAGGCTGAGGGCTCGGGAGCATCCTGCTTTCCCAGCCCGGGATCAGAATGTGCCACTTGGCCCGGCCCCAGGGGAAGTCCTTAAAGGTCATTGCATCCTGCTGTCACCCCAGCTGGGGCAGGGGAACCTCTGCTCACAGCCCAGCTCTGGAAGGTGTCCCGGCGTGGAAACCACGGCGCTGGATGGGCTCTGTGTCTGGCCCTGGTTTAAGCCGGGTTTGTGGCTGGCTCAGCTTTGCTCATCTCCACTCCAAACCATCCCAGCCCTGCTCAGAGCGAGCCAGAGCCTGATCCCTTTGTGCAGCTCTGACCTCACCTGACCTCCCCAGGGCTGAGAGTTGGGAAAGGATTTTCAATGGGAACTCTCATTTCCCTCTTCCTTCCCCTCCTCCACCTGCAGGTTGTTCTCCTCTCTGCTCCTGTGGAAAAATGTCAGCGTGACCTTAAAGTGCTTAAAATAAGTTCCTTTCAGGCAGAAATCCCAGCGAGTGTGGGCCTGCTGCCCTTTTTCCCAGCTCTGTCTCCCTGGGAAGATGTTCCCTGGCACAGGGAGGTGCCAGGAGCTCTCCCAGCCCTAATCCTGGGGGAACATTCCTTGGGGGAATTCTCAGCAGGGTTGGGAATGCACAGCAGCACCCCTGTGCTGTCAGTGTGT